>NC_133603.1:2617378-2837110 GCF_964106895.1 Numenius arquata | reverse complement strand
CCTAAAATGCCCCCCCCCCCCCCCCCCCCGGGGCTCTCACCCTCAGCTCGGTGATTTTCTCCTCCTCGTTGGATTTTTGCTTGAGCACGGCCTCCAGCTTCTTCTTCAGCGGCTCCAGGTGGCTCTGCAGCTTGTTCTGAGGGAAAGAAACCCACTCCGTGTCCCCCCCCCCGCACCCCAAAAACCCACCCACTCTGTGTCCCCCCCCGCACCCCAAAAACCCACCCCCTCCGTCTGTCCGCCCCCCGCACCCCAAAACCCACTCCGTGTCCCCCCCGCACCCCAAAACCCCACTCGTGTCCCCCCCTGCACCCCAAAACCCCACTCGTGTCCCCCCCGCACCCCAAAACCCACCCCATTCGTCTGTCCCCCCTGTACCCCAAACCCCACTCCATGTCCCCCCCCGCACCCCAAAAACCCACCCCCTCCGTGTGTCCCCCCCGCACCCCAAAACCCACCCCATTCATCTGTCCCCCCCTGCACCCCAAAAACCCACCCCACTCGTGTCCCCCCCGCACCCCAAAACCCACTCCGTGTGTGTCCCCCCCGCACCCCAAAACCCACTCCGTGTCCCCTCCCGCACCCCAAAAACCCACCCCCTCCGTGTGTCCCCCCCTGCACCCCAAAACCCACCCCATTCGTCTGTCCCCCCGTACCCCAAAACCCACTCCGTGTGTCCCCCCTGCACCCCAAAAACCCACCCCCTCCGTGTGTCCCCCCCTGCACCCCAAAACCCACTCCGTGTCCCCCCCTGCACCCCAAAAACCCACCCCCTCCGTGTGTCCCCCCCTGCACCCCAAAACCCACCCCATTCGTCTGTCCCCCCCCGCACCCCAAAACCCACTCCGTGTGTGTCCCCCCCGCACCCCAATACCCCACCCCGTGTCCCCCCCTGCACCCCAAAAACCCACCCCCTCCGTGTGTCCCCCCCCGCACCCCAAAACCCACTCCGTGTGTGTCCCCCCCGCACCCCAAAAACCCACCCCCTCCGTGTGTCCCCCCCTGCACCCCAAAACCCACTCCGTGTCCCCCCCTGCACCCCAAAAACCCACCCCCTCCGTGTGTCCCCCCCTGCACCCCAAAACCCACCCCATTCGTCTGTCCCCCCCCTGCACCCCAAAACCCACTCCGTGTGTGTCCCCCCCGCACCCCAAAACCCACTCCGTGTCCCCCACCCGCACCCCAAAAACCCACCCCACTCATGTCCCCCCTGCACCCCAAAACCCACTCGTGTCCCCCCCCGCACCCCAAAAACCCACCCCCTCCGTGTGTCCCCCCCTGCACCCCAAAACCCACTCGTGTCCCCCCCTGCACCCCAAAACCCACCCCACTTGTGTCCCCCCCGCACACCAAAACCCCACCCCGTGTCCCCCCCTGCACCCCAAAAACCCACCCCATTCGTCTGTCCCCCCCGCACCCCAAAACCCACTCCGTGTGTGTGTCCCCCCCCGCACCCCAAAACCCACTCCGTGTCCCCTCCCGCACCCCAAAAACCCACCCCCTCCGTGTGTCCCCCCCGCACCCCAAAACCCACCCCATTCGTCTGTCCCCCCCGTACCCCAAAACCCACTCCGTGTGTCCCCCCTGCACCCCAAAAACCCACCCACTCTGTGTGTCCCCCCCGCACCCCAAAACCCACTCCGTGTCCCCCCCGCACCCCAAAAACCCACCCCCTCCGTGTGTCCCCCCCTGCACCCCAAACCCCACCCCATTCGTGTGTGTCCCCCGTACCCCAAAACCCACTCCGTGTGTGTCCCCCCCGCACCCCAAAAACCCACCCCCTCCGTGTGTCCCCCCCTGCACCCCAAAACCCACTCCGTGTCCCCCCCTGCACCCCAAAAACCCACCCCCTCCGTGTGTCCCCCCCTGCACCCCAAAACCCACCCCATTCGTCTGTCCCCCCCCTGCACCCCAAAACCCACTCCGTGTGTGTCCCCCCCGCACCCCAAAACCCACTCCGTGTCCCCCACCCGCACCCCAAAAACCCACCCCACTCATGTCCCCCCTGCACCCCAAAACCCACTCGTGTCCCCCCCCGCACCCCAAAAACCCATCCCCTCCGTGTGTCCCCCCCGCACCCCAAAACCCACTCCGTGTCCCCCCCTGCACCCCAAAAACCCACCCCATTCGTCTGTCCCCCCTGCACCCCAAAACCCACTCCGTGTGTCCCCCCTGCACCCCAAAACCCACTCGATTCGTGTCCCCCCCGCACCCCAAAACCCACTCGACTTGTGTCCCCCAAAACCCACTCGATTCGTGTCCCCTCCCTGCACCCCAAAAACCCACCCCATTCGTCTGTCCCCCCCCTGCACCCCAAAACCCACTCCGTGTGTGTCCCCCGCACCCCAAAAACCCACCCCCTCCGTGTGTCCCCCCCTGCACCCCAAAACCCACTCCGTGTGTGTCCCCCCGCACCCCAAAAACCCACCCCCTCCGTGTGTCCCCCCTGCACCCCAAAACCCACTCCGTGTCCCCCCCTGCACCCCAAAACCCCACCCCATTCATCTGTCCCCCCCTGCACCCCAAAACCCACCCCACTCGTGTCCCCCCCTGCACCCCAAAACCCACTCATGTCCCCCCTGCACCCCAAAACCCACTCAATTCGTGTCCCCCCCGCAAAACCCACTCAATTCATGTCCCCCCCGCACCCCAAAACCCACTCGTGTCCCCCCTTACACCCCAAAACCCACTCGTGTCCCCCCTGCACCCCAAAACCCACTCGACTTGTGTCCCCCCCAAAACCCACTCAATTTCTGTCCCCCCCGCACCCCAAAACCCACTCGACCTGTGTCCCCCCCACCCCAAAACCCATTCGATTTCTTCCCCCCCAAAACCCACTCGATTTGTGTCCCCCCCACCCCAAAACCCACTCCATTCGTGTCCCCCACTTCCTGCACCCCAAAACCCACTTGTGTTCCCCCTCCTGCACCCCAAAACCCACTCCATTTCTGTCCCCCCACCCCAAAACCCACTCCATTTGTCCCCCCCCAAAACCCACTCGATTTCTTTCTCCCCCCCTGCTGCACCCCAAAACCCACTCGATTTGTCCCCCCTTCCTCCCTGCACCCCAAAACCCACTCCATTTCTGTCCCCCCACCCCAAAACCCACTCCATTTGTGTCCCCCCCTCCTGCACCCCAAAACCCACTGACTCGTGTCATCCCCCCCGCACCCCAACACCCACTTGATTCGTGTCCCCCCCACGCCAAAACCCACTCCATTCGTGTCCCCCCCCCGCACCCCAAAACCCACTCGATTCGTGTCCCCCCCACCCCAAAAACCATTCAATATCTGTCCCCCCCTTCTTGTACCCCAAAACCCACTCAATTTGTATGTCCCCCCCAAAACCCACTCGATTTCTTTGTGCCCCCCCTGCACCCCAAAACCCACTCGAATTCTTTGTGCCCCCCCGCACCCCAAAACCCACTCCATTCGTGTCCCCCACCTCCTGCACCCCAAAACCCACTTGTGTTCCCCCTCCTGCACCCCAAAACCCACTCCATTTCTGTCCCCCCCTCCTCCCCACCCCCCAAAACCCACTTGATTTTTCTCCCCCCCGCTGCACCCCAAAACCCACTCGATTTGTCCCCCCTTCCTCCCTGCACCCCAAAACCCACTCCATTTGTGTCCCCCCCTCCTGCACCCCAAAACCCACTGACTCGTGTCATCCCCCCCGCACCCCAACACCCACTTGATTCGTGTCCCCCCCACGCCAAAACCCACTCGATTCGTGTCCCCCCCTTCTTGCACCCCAAAACCCACTCATTTGTAAGTCCCCCCAAAAGCCACTTGATTCATGTCCCCCCTGCACCCCAAAAGCCACTCGATTCGTGTCCCCCCCACCCCAAAACCCAATTTGTATGTCCCCCCAAAACCCACTCCATTCGTGTCCCCCCCGCACCCCAAAACCCACTCGATTCGTGTCCTCCCCACCCCAAAAACCATTCAATATCTGTCCCCCCCTTCTTGTACCCCAAAACCCACTCAACTTGTATGTCCCCCCCAAAACCCACTCGATTTGTGCCCCCCTGCACCCCAAAACCCACTCGAATTCTTTGTGCCCCCCCGCACCCCAAAACCCACTCCATTTGTGCCCCCCCCACCCCTGCACCCCAAAACCTCTCCGCTCACCCAACCAGAGCCACTGCTACGACCTTCTCCAACCACCCCGATGCCATCAGATGGGGCTTCTCTCCAGCCCCACCACTTCTTCTTCCCTCCCTTCCCTCCCCCCAAAACCCCCCCAAATCACCCCAAACCCCCCCCCAAATCACCCCAAAAAACCCCCCCAAATCACCCCAAAAACCCCTTCTCGACACCTTATAATTCTGCACTACCTCCTCCAGGGGGACCACGCTGTGGTGCTTGTGGCTCCTGATTTCTGTCCCCCCCCCTCCTCCCCGCCCCCCAAAACCCACTCGATTCCTGTCCCCCCCCTTCTTGCACCCCAAAACCCACTCCATTTGCGCTCCCCCCTCCTCCCGCACCCCAAAACCTCTCCGCTCACCCAACCAGAGCCACCGCTACGACCTTCTCCAACCACCCCGATGCCATCAGATGGGGCTTCTCTCCAGCCCCACCACTTCTTCTTCCCTCCCTTCTCCCCCCAAAACCCCAACCCCCCCCCCCCCAAATCACCCCAAAAACCCCTTCTCGGCACCTTATAATCCTGCACCACCTCCTCCAGGGGGACCACGCTGTGGTGCTTGTGGCTCCTGGATTCCCTGCAGACCACGCAGATGGCTTCCTCGTCCACCTCGCAGAAGAGCTTGAGGGGTTCCTGGTGCTTCTGGCAGGAAGCCGGGTGGGGGGGTTGCCCCCCCGCCGTTACTGGGACCCCCTGGGGACCCCCAGCTAAAGAAGGACCCGGGGTGGGGGGCGCCAGGCGCTGGGGATGGGGGTGAAGCTGGCGGATGATCTGCACCATGTTGGCCAACTGAAGGTTGGGGCGGAAATTCCTCTGGAAAAAGGTTTTTCGGCACTGGGGGCAGGTGAAGGTCTGGGGGCGGCGGGGACGGGCGGCCAGGACGGGGGGAGGAGGAGGAAGAGGAGGAGGAGGTGGAGGCGTCTGGACCTCTTCTTCTTCTTCCTCCTCTTCCTCTTCCACCTCTTCTTCTTCCTCCTCCACGTCCTCCTCCATCACGTCCTCGTCGTAGTCCTCCTCCCCGAAGTAAAGCTCTCCCCCACCGTCCCACATGTCCTCCTCCTCTTCTTCCTCCTCTTCTTCCTCCTCCTCCTCCTCCACCACGGGGTCTTCCCACAGGTCGGCGTCGTCTTCTTCCTCACTCCACATCTCCTCCTCCTCGCCGCCGCCGCCATCCTCCTCCTCTTCATCCTCCTCTTCCTCCTCCTCTTCTTCCTCCTGCTCCACATCCAGCTCGTCTTCCTCATCCAGCTCATCCTCTTCATCTTCCTCTCCCAGCAACTCGTCGGTGGCCATCGCCCCGGCCCCGGTAGCCAGGCGGTAACGGGGGCGTCCCCCCCAAAGCTGGGAGATGCAGAGGCGGCAGAAGTTGTGGCCGCAGCCGATGGAGACGGGGTCCACGAAGTAGTCCAGGCAGATGGCGCAGATGGCTTCCTCCTGCAGCGTCTCCACCGGGTTGAGGCGCCCCCCGGGACCTCCCCCCCCACCCACCGAGGGGACCCCGTCCCCTAAAACCCCCGTGGCTGCCATCACGGGGGGGTGGGGGGTGTGTGTGTTGGGGGGCTGTGTGTGTGTGGGTGTGTGTTCCCTGCTTCTCCTCTTCCTCCCCCACCCTCCGCGGGGGTGGGCACCGGCTCCAAGCCGGAGGAAAGGTGGCCGGGTCCCCACCCAGGTGCCACCAAAGCCGCGGGGGGGGTGTGAGTGGGCGGGGGGGGGTCGCTTCCTCTTTCACTACCCCCCCCCCCGCCTTTTATCCCCGCCCTCGCCTTTAACTCCCCCCCCCGCCTTTAACTCACCCCCCCTCGCCTTTAACTCCCCCTCCCCGCCTTTTACTCCCCCTCCCCCCCTTTCCCCGGGGCCTGCTACTGCTCTACCCCTCGCCCCCCCGAAAAAGAGAACCGGGCCCCCTTCCTACACCCCACCCCAAACAACAACACCCCCCCAAGGCCTATCCGGTGTTGAGGCCTAAACACACACACAAACACACACACCCCGCCGCCAAAAGGCCTCAGTCCCGGCCTCTAGGCCTCACCGCTCCCCCTCCCGGCCGGGCCTAGCCCCCAACTACCAGCCCAATTTGGGTGCGGGAGGTGCCGCCGCCGCCCCCCCACCCACCCCCCTCGTTAGGCCGCTGCCCCGGGGTCTGAAACGGTGTGTGAGGTGGTGGGAGAGGGAGGGTGGGACACGGCGGGGGGGGGGGGAGAACCGTCTCTTTCCCTTCTCCCGCTCCCGAGCTCCGCCAACCGACGGGGAAACGCCGCCGCCGCCGCCGCTTCCGGCTTCCGGCTTCCGGCTTCCCCATCCGCCAATCCCCGCCCCTCTTTCGGCGTCACATGACCGGAAGCGGGCCCTCTAGGCGACGGCCGGCGGCGCGTTGCTAAGTTACCGGGTGGTCGTAAGTTATCATGGCGCCCCCCCCCCCCACCTCACCCCCCACCCCCCCCCACCCCCCACCTCCTTTTCCTCCTTCATCCTCCCCTCGGAACGGGAGCGGAGAGCCGGTGAGGCGGAGGGAGGCGGCGAGAGTGGCCGGTAGTCTCTGTGGTCTCATGGGG
The DNA here is from genome assembly GCF_964106895.1 of Numenius arquata. Lineage (NCBI taxonomy): Eukaryota > Metazoa > Chordata > Aves > Charadriiformes > Scolopacidae > Numenius > Numenius arquata. The sequence goes on along the minus strand of NC_133603.1, from coordinate 2,830,412 downwards.
AGGGGTCTGTCTAGCCCGCTCACCTCGTTGGTCTTGGAGGTCTAAGGGGAGGGGAGGGGAGGGGAGAGAGCGCGGCGGTGTTTAGGGGCGTGGCCTGAAAAAGGGCGTGGGCGTGGCCTGGAAAAGGTGTGGGCGTGGCCTGAAGGGGTGGGGGGGCGGCCTAGCTCGGCGGGTAGAGAGACTAAGGCGCTGAATGGGAGAGTCGCGAGTTCGAGCCCCGCCTTGGGCACTTAAATTAACCGCCCCCTCCCCGCATCTATATCTCTTTTTTTAAGCTTCCCCCTCCACGGGCTCTTCCCCTCGGGGGGGGGGGGGGGGAAGGGGGGGGTTCTCCAGCCCTCACACACCACCACCACCCCCCCCCTCCCCTCACCGGACCCGTCCCTGCATCCGTAGCCCCCGCGGGGGCGCCGGTTTCCCAGCGGCGTTTCTGTAGTGTAGTGGTTATCACGTTCGCCTCACACGCGAAAGGTCCCCGGTTCGAAACCGGGCAGAAACAGCTTCTTTTTTTTTTTTCCCTGGATGTGGGGAGAATCACGGAAATTAGTAAAATTGAGTGGGGAAAAAAAAAAACAAACCTACCCTTTTTTTTCCCCAAATTCCCATCAATTCCATCCCCTTCCCCCCCCTACCCCGGTGAGATTATTCCAGGTTTTTGTGGTTATGACGTCATTGGGAATGGGCAAAATTGAGTGAAAACACCCTATTTTTCCCAAATTCCCACAGATTTGACCCCCCAGGAGGGATAATTCCAATTTTCTGGCATTATGACGTCATTGGGATAGGTGAAATTGAGTGAAAACACCCTATTTTTCCCAAATTCCCACAGATTTGCCCCCCCCGGGAGGGATAATTCAAATTTTCTGGCATTATGACGTCATTGGGATAGGTGAAATTGAGTGAAAACACCCTATTTTTCCCAAATTCCCACAGATTTACCCCCCCCGGGAGGGATAATTCCAATTTTCTGGGGTTATGACGTCATTGGAAATGGGCAAAATTGAGTGAAAAAGCTCCTTTTTTCCCAAATTCCCAGAGATGTGACCCCCCCGAGAGGGATAACTCCCATTTTCTGGGGTTATGATGATGTTGGGATAGGTGAAATCGAATGAAAACGCCCTTTTTTTTTCCCCAAATTCCCACGAATTTGGGAAAATTCGAAACGGGGCAGAAACGCTTTGGTTTTTTCTCTCCTTTTTTTCTTTTTTTGCTTTTAATTTTTTTCTCCCCCAATTCGTTAATTTTTTTTTTTCCCGCCCCCCCGCCTCCACACAAACCTTTTTAACTCTTACGAACGCACCCCCTTCCTTTCCTGGGGGACACCCCTTTTACCCCCCAAACCCGGGTTATCCCCCCCCCCTCCCCAACCGGGGACCCCCCCCTCGTTCCCCGGGTCCCCGCGGGCTCCCGGTACCGGCTCCCGGTGCCCTCGATCGTTGGGTCCCGGGGGGGCCTTTGAAGCCCTTTTAATCGACGGGGGGCCCCTTTCCATCAGCCCGGCTAGCTCAGTCGGTAGAGCATGAGACTCTTAATCTCAGGGTCGTGGGTTCGAGCCCCACGTTGGGCGTGATTTTTAAGTTAAATTTAAATTATTATTATTTTTTTTCCCCTCCGTGGAGCATAAAAGCACGCCGTCCCCCTTCCAAAAAATAAACCTGAAAGCGGCTTGGACCCCAACCCTTCGTTTTTTGGTTTTTTTTTAATGAAAAGGAAAAAGGTTGGATTTTTGTGGAAGGAAGAGGAAAAACGCCGGGAACCCGGGAGGAGAATCACAGCCCTTTTCCCCTCATTTTCCATTTATATTTTTTAATCAGCCCTTTTTCCCTCATTTCCCTTTATATTTTTTAATCAGCCCTTTTTCCCTCATTTCTTCTTATATTTTTTTAATCACAGCCCTTTTCCCCTCATTTCCCTTTATATTATTTTAATCACAGCCCTTTTTCCATCCTTTTCCCTTTATATAAGTTTTAATCGGAGCCCTTTTCCCCTCATTTCTCTTTATATTTTTTAATCAGCCCTTTTTCCCTCGTTTCTTCTTACATTTTTTTAATCACAGCCCTTTTCCCCTCATTTTCCCTTTATATAATTTTTAATCCGAGCCCTTTTCCTCTCATTTCTCTTTATATTATTTTAATCACAGCCCTTTTTCCATCCTTTTCCCTTTATATAAGTTTTAATTGGAGCCCTTTTCCCCTCATTTTCCCTTTATATAATTTTTAATCCGAGCCCTTTTCCTCTCATTTCTCTTTATATTATTTTAATCACAGCCCTTTTTCCATCCTTTTCCTTTTATATAAGTTTTAATTGGAGCCCTTTTCCCCTCATTTCTCTTTATATTTTTTAATCAGCCCTTTTTCCCCCATTTCCCCTTATATTTTTTTAATCACAGCCCTTTTTCCATCCTTTTCCCTTTATATAATTTTTAGTCCGAGCCCTGTTTCCCTCATTTCCCTTCATATTTTTTCAATCACAGCCCTTTTCCCCTCATTTTCCCTTCATATATGTTTTAATCGGAGCCCTTTCTCCTCATTTTCCCTTTATATAAGTTGGAATCAAGGCCCTTTTTCCACCCTTTTCCCCCTCATTTTCCCTTCGCGGGTGTCGTGGTCGGATTGACCAATCAGAATGACAGACAGCCCGCTCCCCAAAAAAGAGAGGGAAGGAAGCCATAAGGAGAAAAATGAGATTATTTTTTTTCCTCAGGGGAGGATGCTGAAGGTTGGGATCCACAGTGAGGGGTGGGGGTAGAAGATGACCATCTATCTCCTTCCAGGGAATGCAGATCCCATGCCCAAAGATGTAGGAGAAGGATTTTAGGGGCATGGAGGAGAGCACGGAAATTCTTGACTCTGAGGGTGGTGAGAGCCTGGCCCAGGTTGCCCGGAGAAGCTGTAGCTGCCCCATCCCTGGAGGTGGTTCAAGGCCAGGTTGGATGGGACTTGGAAGATGTCTGCCATCCCTGGAGATGGTTGAAGTCCAGGTTAGATGACTCTTGGAGCAACCTGGGCTGGTGGGAGGTGTCTCCCATCCCTGGAGGTGGGTTCAAGACCAGTTTGGATGGGGCTTGGATGTGGATTGGAAGATGTCTCCCATCCCTGGAGGTGGGTTCAAGGCCAGGTTGGACGACGCTTGGAGCAGCCTGGGCTGGTGGGAGGTGTCTCCCATCCCTGGAGGTGGGTTCAAGGCCAGGTTGGACGGGACTTGGGGCAATCTGGTCTGGTGGGAGGTGCCTCCCATCCCTGGAGGTGGGTTCAAGACCAGTTTGGATGGGGCTTGGAAGTTGTCTCCCATCCCTGGAAATGGTTGAAGTCCAGGTTGGACAATGCTTGGAGCCACCTGGTCTGGTGGGAGGTGTCTCCCATACCTGGAGGTGGTTTCAAGGCCAGGTTGGACGGTACTTGGAGCAACCTGGTCTGGTGGAGGGTATCCCTGCCCATGGCAGGGGGATTGGAACGAGATGACCTTCATAGAATCATAGAATGGTTTGGGTTGGAAGGAACCGTCAAGATCATCTTTAAGGTCCCTTCCAACCCAACCCATTGAACGATTCCACCAAAAGCCTTTCAGGATGGGTCAGATCCTGGTGCCTGATCCCGAGGGGGAGGGAATGACACCCTTCCCCCTGCAGAGCACACCCTGCCCTTCTCTCGCCGAGGATGTCTCAGGCACTTCTCTCTTTATTTATTTATTTAATTAATTAATTTTCTATTTTTTTTTCTCGGGGCCGCAGGATTCAATTCCTCCGCCGAGCCACCTCTTCTGCGGCTGCCGCGGTGGCCCAGAAGAAAAGCAAAGCTCAGACGAACTCATTTGCCGTCAAATCGGTGACTCCTGGGGCTTGAGCGCGGAGAGAGAGGAAGGAGGGAGGAAGATGGCGACGCACCGACCGCGGGACTCTGGCCTGATTTGGGCTGAAAAAATTAAAAAAATATACGCCCAGAGCGTTCAGCCTGGGCAGGGATTGGTTTTTGATCCGGAGATACCTCCAATTTGGGTTTATTCCCAGAGCTCCAAATGCCTTTTGGAGGGACTAAGGTTTCCGAGGGGAGGTTGCGAAACAGCCTTTGGGGCGGAAAACTGCCCGAAACTCCTCATTTTTTTTATTTTTTCTTTTCTGATTGGGAAGTGGCTTTTGCGAGTGAAAAATCCCAGCGCCTCCAGGGAAAGGTGAACATGGGATGGGCGTCTCCAATCCCCGACCTCCTCAGCTGTCCAACCGCTACTTCCTGGAGCAATATAAGTTAATGTATTGCCTGAAGCCCTGCCGGGAAGGGGCTGGGTCTCAGTGTAACCAATGGTGCAGAATCAGGAAGAGAAATCTCTGACCTTTCTGATCACCTGAGAGGGAAAGGAGCTTGGTCGGTTGCTCTTCATGGCAGCCAGGACGCCTGTGGAAATCCTCCGGGATGAAGCCTGCTGCTCCATCTGCCTGGAAATATTCCAGGACCCCGTGTCCATCCACTGTGGGCACAGCTTTTGCCGCTTGTGCATCACTCGGAGCTGGGAAGGACTGACCAAAAACTTCTCCTGCCCCCAGTGCAGGGAGACGGGGGCCCAGAAGACCCTCCGACCCAACTGGGAGTTGGCCAACGTGATTGAAGCAGCCAAGAGAATGAACCTGCAACGGGACAGAGAGGTGGAAGGAGGGGAGAACTTGTGCGAGGAGCACCAGGAACCCCTGAAGCTCTTCTGCAAAGACGAGGAAAGGCTTATCTGCGTGGTGTGTGACAGGTCCAAGGTGCACCATGACCATTCTGTGGTTCCCGTGGGCGAGGCTGCCAAGGAGTACAAGGTGAGGGGGTTATGGGCACGTTGAGACACAAAGGGACAGAAGCTCCTGCTGTTGGTGCTCTTGATGGGTGGAGATCCCTGTAGAGCCTTTGGGCTGTGGGATAAACCCCCTGTGGACTCACCCATCCTTGTCTCTTAATATCAACTCTTGAGGTGGCATTGCCTGCCCTGAGGAAGAGGTGAACGTAGGAGCAGCACGCTCTTGGGGACCAAGGGGTCCTCTCCCCCAGGGTTCAGCCACGAGCAGGGGCTATGGGGAGGGTAGGAAACAGAGGCGTAGGATTTCTCCCCACCACAATCCCTCTGCAAAACTCCATAAATGGCTCTGTCCTCCGGGGTGCGGGTCCCTTATCAAGGTCAGCTCTGCTGAAGATCAGTAGGAAAGGAGAGGGAGAGATCCTCAGCCCTTCTCCCACCCCACAGCTCCCGGAAAGTGCCTTGACCTTGCTCAAAATAGAAAAAGACAAAAAAAGGAAAAAAGGGGGGAGGTAAATCACCTTGAAACAGCCATGGGGGTCCCAAAACTCTGCCAACACTTACCCCAAGAGAAACCAAGAGTTCCCTGTTGCTTCTGCTGAGGGTGCCAGACCATGATGCCATTCCACAGGGGACTTCTTTCCTTCCTCTCAGAAACACATTCAGACCCAACTGCACCGTCTGAAATCAGAGCACAAGGCGCTTCAGTCTTCCGTGAAGGAGAGAGAAGACAGAATGGAGGACCACACTGTAGGTGCCCATCATTTTTCCTGGGCAGAGGGTGGGGGAAGAAAGGAGGAACATCTCATCCTCCTCCTGTCCCGCAGGGGTGGGTGATGCTCAAGGGCTGTGGGGAAGGGAGAGGGGGTTTGTATCTTCCCCAAATGCTTCTTCTTGGTGGGTCCCACTAAGGCATGGCCCGCCCTTGACCCTTGATGCTCTTCTCCTGCTCTCTGCTTCCCTTTCCACGCTTCGGCTTGCCCTTGGCAGGAGAGGACAGAAGCTGCAAAGCAGGAGATTGTGACGACGTACAGGAAGATGCATGAGATCCTCGAGAAGCAGGAGTCCTCTCTTCTGGCCCAGCTGGAGCAGCTGGACACAGAGATAAGGAAAGCCCATGAAGAAATCCTCCAGAGGCTTTTGGAGGAGGCGACGAGCCTGGGCACGCTGATTGGGGAGATGGAGAGGACGTACCAGCAGCCAGACTGGGAGCTCCTGAAGGTGAGAGCCCAGGCTTCCCAAACTTGCTGTGAAGGCCCGCGTTGAGCTTGGTCTCCAGCCCTCGCTTTTCTACCCCAACCCGCGCAAAGAGGGACTTCCTTAGAGTGGGACCCCGGTACTCCAAGGGGAGGTGTTCCATGTCACTGAGTCTCTTTTTCTCTCTCATCCAGGACATCGGAACCACCTTGAGCAGGTATGTGGTCCTTCTCCTGTCACCGTGTCACCACCACAGAGCAGCTCTGTGGCAGGACACTGGGAGAAAGCACGTAGGGACGGGTTGGCTCTTCTGCAGTACAGCCTTTGGACTTGATCGAGGCCACGGGGGGTTGGAAGGAGGGCTCTGCCCCTTTCTCCTTAATGAACGATGAATTTGGACACGGGCTGGCAGGAGGCAGGAGCAGGGAGTGCTGAGAAAACACGGAGCAGCAAACTACAACCAGGCGTAAATCCATCCCCTCTTCCCTTCCAGGGGCCAGAGGGAAATGCTCTCCCACTCACTCGATATTTCCCCGGAGCTGGAAAAGAAATTCTATGATTTCACCGAGAAGAACTCATCCATCAATGAACTTCTGGAAAAGTTGCAAGGTACCGAGGGCAGGTGCAGAAAGGCAAATGCCATCGTGCTTCTTGGTGGGGAGGGACGGAGTGAAGCCACGGGAAAGAAACGCATCCTGGGTGCTGAATGAGGGGTTGTTTCTGTCAAGATCCCACAATGAGACAGCGAAGGAGCAGGGAGCGTTGGTCTGATGTTCCCTGCCTGTCCTCCTCCTCTTCTCCTCTGCCTCCTCAAGTTTCTCGACATTCCCCCAAGCCTGTTCCTGACTCTCGGGACTTTTGCAGAAACCCACAATCACACCAACTCATCTTTCTGCCTCTCACATTTTTCTCTTCCCTTTAGATTTCCTGGAGTTCGAGCTTCCTTTGACAAGTAAGTGAACCGAACGCGTGCCCAACCAAGCCATCATGTGAAATCACAAATATGGTAAAAGAAGCTCTGCTTCCCCCAAAGATTGACCTAAAGTGCTCTGCTGCCTCCTTTCCCCCTTCTCCCACCCTGGTCCCACCACCAGGCGATGCCTGGAGGGTTCCCAACAGGGTCAGAGGGATGGGAGGGGAGAGAAAAAGCCCTGTTTCCGCCCAAATCTGCTGCCATGAGCCTGACTCTCTCTCCACCTCCAGCACAGATGACGCTGGACCCAGAGACGGCCAACCCCAACCTTTATCTCTCAGAAGACTGCAAGCTCGTGCGGTGGGAAAGCCGTGAGCAGGACCTGCCCTTCAACCCGGAGAGGTTCACATTAGATCACTTTGTGCTGGGCTCACGGGCCCTCACATCGGGGTGGCACTGCTGGGATGTGGAGGTCCACAGAGAAGGCTTTTGGGGCATCGGGGTGGCCAAGGAGTCAGTTCCAAGGGACCGTTGGTGGTGCCTGAAGCCCGATGAGGGGATATGGGCTCTGTGTCATAACCGAAATGAGTACGTGGCTATGACTTCTCCTTGTGCCACCTCCTTGACTCTACGCAGTGTCCCCAAGCGGATACGAATCTGCTTGGACTACGAGGAAGGGAGGGTGGTGTTTTCTGATGCCGAGAGCAAAGAACGGATCTTTGCTTTTCCGCCGGCGTCTTTCCAAGGGGAGAGAGTCTTCCCGTGGTTCATGGTGATGTGGCATGCTCAACTCAAACTTCTTCCCTAAGGCACAGGGGAAAAAAAACCCCAACCCCCCAAAGCCACCAACTTACCCTTGGGAAAGAAACCAGGGGCTGGGTTTTGTCCCAGTCCCACCAAAGGGACAGGAAAGGGTAGCGGTGTTCAGGTTCCTTTCCTTTAGTTCCAAATGGGAGCATTTCTGTGCCTTAAACTGTATTTTCATAGATTCATAGATTGGTCCAGGCCAGAAGGGACCTCCAAAGGTCATCTAGTCCAACCTCCCCGCAGTCAGCAGGGACACCCCCAACTAGAGGAGGTTGCCCAGGGCCTCGTTGAGCTTCACCTTGAATATCTCAAGGGAAGGGGCCTCAACCACCTCCCTGGGCAGCCCGTTCCAGTGTTCCACCACCCTCAGAGGAAAGAACTTTTTCCTAATATCCAATCTAAATCTCCCCTTCTCCAACTTAAAGCCATTGCCCCTCGTCCTGTCACTGCAGGCCTTTGGAAACAGACCCTCCCCAGCCTTCCTGTAGGCCCCCCCTCAGGTACTGGAAGCTTGCTATGAGGTCTCCCCGGAGCCTCCTCTTCTCCAGGCTGAACAACCCCAGCTCCCTCAGCCTGTCCTCATAGCAGAGGTGCTCCAACCCCCTCATCATTTTGGTGGCCCTCCTCTGGACCCGATGGGGTCCACATCCTTTCTATATTGAGGGCTCCAGACCTGCACACAGTACTCCAGGTGAGGTCTCACCAGAGTAAAGTGGCAGAATCGCCTCTCTGGATCTGCTGGCAACGCTTCTTTTGATGCAGCCCAGGATGGGATTGGCCTTCTGGGCTGCGAGAGCACATTGCCTGCTCGTGTCCAGCTTCTCCTCCATCAGCACCCCCAAGTCCCTTTCCTCAGGGCTGCTTTCCAATACCTCATCCCCCAGTCTGTATTTATCCTGAGGATTGTTTCTTCCCAGGTGCAGGACCCTGCACTTGCTTTTGTTGAACCTCATGAAGTTCATCTGGGCCCACCTGTCCAGGTCCTTCTGAATGACATCCCATCCCTCTGGTGTATCGACCACACCACACAGCTTGGTGTCATCTGCAAACTTGCTGATGGTGCTCTCAATCCCTCTGTCTATGTCATTGATAAAAACGTTAAACAGCTGATTAACAACTGTTAAACAGTGATCTTTTCATCACTAAATGGCTGTTCCTGGGTGCCTCAAATCTTGCCCTGATGGGGAGTTAAAAGTAAAAGTGCAATTCTAAGTCCTTTCTCCCTTGTGTGTGTGCTTTTATCTTGGGTTTTTTATTTCCTGCGGGGTTTTCTTTGGAAGTTGCTAAAGAGAACTAGAGGAAGGAAAAGTCATCCCGGTTCCTCTGTAAACCCCACTGCACAGGGAGATGAGAAACCTGAGTTTTCTGCCCCTTCAAACCAGGCAACTTTGTGGGAATAGAGGTGGGGAAAAGTCAGCCACCAGCCAGGAGCTGGAGTCCTTTGCAGCCGGGTCCCATCCTGACTCCATGTGCAAAGGGGGAGTCAGAATTGGCCAGAAACACCTGGAAATGGGGCTGCTCCTTTTGGTGCTGGCTCAGGGTGAGCCCTGACGCCCTGGGCTTTAGTCAAGGAAGAGACTGGGCTTGTTCCTTGAGAAGATACAGCAGAGCCAGGTGTTCAGATGAAGGTCCATCAAGTCCTCATCTCCAGACGTCCCTGCCTGGGAAAGCAGATATGAGCAGGGAGAGGATGCCTATGGCCCCAGGAGCCCTCTTTTCCCAGCCTCAATGGGTAATTAAACAATTAAAAGGGTATAATGAGAGGCTGCCAAACAGCCCTGCACAGCCTGTCCTGAAGGCTACTGAGGTCCTTCCCAAGCCCTGGCCAGGTCCTGTCACCCCTCACATCTCAGAGGCATTTTCAGCCCCTGCTTGTCTCCCACCCCCAGCTGCACCACAACCTCTCTGAGGTGCCACCAGGCCATGAAACTCCTCTTTCAGCTGCTGTGGAGTCACCCAATCCCACCGGATTCCACTGGAAAATGCTCACATGGGCATGAGCATTTTCCACTGTGAACTGCATTAATAAAAGTCCAGCAGCTGCTGGAAGCTCAATCTCTTGAGAAACAGCTGTTGTCAAGCGGTCTGTGAATCGTACGCAAGGCTCTTGCGCTCCCTGGCGGATACTCGCAAACGACAGTTCTCTACGTTTCCCATCGGGAACTGGTTTTAAAGCCGGTGGAGCGAGTGTAGCCGCCTGTTGGAAAACTAATCTGTCCCTTTGAATTTGAGCTGCTGTAGCCGCGTATCGCCCTCTTGCCAAGCCCTTTTTCTGCACGCATCCCTGGAACCCGTTTTTGCCTTATCGTGAGAATCACAGGGGGGCATGACTAGAGAAGGAGCAAAAGGTGGCGGATGTGTAACGGAGGCACGACTGATAGTCCTTGGTCTAGTATCTGGTAAAATCCGATCCGCGGTTGGCGCAGAAGCCACCGTAGCTTAAACCAGAGGTAAGGGCAGGAACAAACCGGGCTCTTGCTCAGGGTCAGTAGGACCAGGATCGAAGGGATCCTCAGGTATCGGTGGGTCTGAGTCGTCGGCTATTTCTACTGTGGCAGCTAACGGCGATTGCGGCGGCTGAGCTGAATCACAGACAGGCTCAGCGTCAGGGTTTGAACCGGCAGGAGCTGCGTCCTCTGAAGTTAATAAATCAGCCGGTGGAGGCGGAAGAGCTGAGTTAGAAATCGGCAGGATGTTCTTAATGCCGTATATATGACACTCCATGTTACGATATTACTGGGGTTAACATCATGATCAGTAATTAGTCGGGCTTGCAAGCATTCTCCCACTTTCTGCCAGTCAGAAGGATCATAAGATCCGCTGGGGGGATACCACGGACAATGATCCCCAATCCATACAAAAAGCTGTACGAGTTTAAGGGGCTGTAACTTCAATCCTCCGTCCTTAACGATTCGCGTTAAAAGCTCTTTCTGTATCTGCTGCCTTTTCGCCGCAGACCGCCCCATTACAATAACTTCCCCGGCCGCTGGCTGTGCTAACCTTATATCGTGATGGGTATATAGGAGCTCCTTGGTGATCAACGCCTTCCGTTGGGCTCACGGGGGTACGCCACCGGTCCTTGACCACCCTCGGGCTGAGTCTTTGTCCCTGGTCGGGCGCCATTTGTGGCGTGTGAGGAAATCAGGGACTCGCTGATCGTGCAGTGAGCAAATCTACTTCATCGCTACACAGAGAAACTTCTATACGCTGAGACACAAAGCCCACTCCCCTAGAAATGCCCAATCATGGGCTGACAAATAATTTTTACCTTCTACTGATCTTATCACAGTAACAGGTATTCTGCTACCAAGACAAGTTCCTGCTCAGGTCCCTCACATCTTCAGCCCCTGCTTGTCTCCCACCCCCAGCTGCACCACAACCTCTCTGAGGTGCCACCAGGGCGTGAAACTCCTCTTCCAGCTGCTGGTTGAGTCTCCAAATCCCACCGGACTCCACTGATTGGAAGTGGCTTTGGAGACTGAAAAATCCCAGCACCTGCAGGAAAGGGTGAACATGGGATGGGTGTCTCCAATCCCTGTCCTCCTCAGCTGTCCAACCGCTACTTCCCAGAGCAATATGGGTTAATGTATTGCCTGAAGCCCTGCTTGGGAAGGGGCTGGGTCTCAGTGTAACCAATGGTATAGAAACAGGAAATCTCTCTCCTTCCTCTTCCTTCCAAATCGAAACAAACTTGGAGGCTGAAGCTGTGAGGGTCACTCTTCATGGCAGCCAGGACGCCTGTGGAGATCCTCCGAGATGAAGCCTGCTGCTCCATCTGCCTGGAAATATTCCAGGACCCTGTGTCCATCCACTGTGGGCACAGCTTTTGCCAGTCATGCATCACTCAGAGCTGGGAAGGACTGACCACCAACTTCTCCTGCCCCCAGTGCGGGGAGACGGGGGCCCAGAAGACCCTCCGACCCAACAGGGAGTTGGCCAACATGATTGAAGCAGCCAAGAGATTGAACCTGCAACGGGACAGAGAGGTGGAAGGAAGGGAGAACTTGTGTGAGGAGCACCAGGAACCCCTGAAGCTCTTCTGCCAAGACGACAAAAGGCTTATCTGCATGGTGTGCGACAGGTCCAAGGTGCACCATGACCATTCTGTGGTTCCCATGGGCGAGGCTGCCCAGGAGTACAAGGTGAGGGGGTTATGGGTGTGTTGAGAAACAAAGGGACAGAAGCTCCTGGTGTTGGTGCTCTTGATGGGTGGAGATCCCTGTAGAGCCTTTAGGCTGTGGGATAAACCGCCAGTGCAGTCACCCATCCTTGTCTCTTGCTACCAACTCTTGAGGTGGCATTGCCTGCCCTGAGGAAGAGGTGGAGGTAGGAGCAGCACGCTCTTGGGTACCAAGGGGTCCTCTCCCCCACGGTTCAGCCACGAGCAGGGTCTTAGGGGAGGGTAGGAAACAGAGGCGTAGGATTTCTCCCAACCACAATCCCTCAGCAAAACTCCATAAATGGCTCTGTCCTCCAGGGTGCGGGTCCCTTATCAAGGTCAGCTCTGCTGAAGATCAGTAGGAAAGGAGAGGGAGAGATCCTCAGCCCTTCTCCCACCCCACAGCTCCCTGGAAGAACCTTGACCTTTGAGAATATAGAAAAAGAGAACAAAGGGGGGAGGATAATCGCCTTGAAACAGTCATGGGGGTCCCAAAACTCTGCCAACACTTACCCCAAGAGCCATCAAGAGATCCCTGTTGCTTCTGCTGAGGGTTCCAGACCATGATGCCATTCAACAAGGGACTTTTTTCCTTCCTCTCAGAGACAAATTCAGACCCAACTGCACCGTCTGAAAGCAGAGCGAGAGGCGCTTCAATCTTCCGTGAGGGACAGACAAGACAGAATGGAGGACCACACTGTAGGTGCCCATCATTTTTCCTGGGCAGAGGGTGGGGGAAGAAAGGAGGAACATCTCCTCCTCCTCCTCTCCCCCAGGGGTGGGTGATGCTCAAGGGCTGTGGGGAAAAAGAGGGGGTTTGTACCTTCCCCAAATGCCTCTTCTTGGTGGGTCCCACTAAGGCATGGCCCACCCTTGACCCTTGATGCTCTTCTCCTGCTCTCTGCTTCCCTTTTCCCCGCTTCGGCTTGCCCTTGGCAGGAGAGGACAGAAGCTGCAAAGCAGAAGGTTGTGAGGACATACAGGAAGCTGCACGAGATCCTGGAGAAGCAGGAGTCCTCTCTTCTGGCCCAGCTGGAGCAGCTGGACACAGAGATAAGAAAAGCCCATGAAGAAATCCTGCAGAGGCTTTTGGAGGAGACGACGAGCCTGGGCACGCTGATTGGGGAGATGGAGAGGACATACCAGCAGCCAGACTGGGAGCTCCTGAAGGTGAGAGCCCAGGCTTCCCAAACTTGCTGTGAAGGCCCGCGTTGAGCTTGGTCTCCAGCCCTCACTTTTCTACCCCAACCCACTCAGAGAGGGACTTCCTTAGAGTGGGACCCCGGTACTCCAAGGGGAGGTGTTCCATGTCACTGAGTCTCTTTTTCTCTCTCATCCAGGACATCAGAACCACCTTGATCAGGTATGTGGTCCTTCTCCTGTCACCATGTCACCACCACAGAGCAGCTCTGTGGCAGGACACTGGGAGAAAGCACGTAGGGACGGGTTGGCTCTTCTGCAGTACAGCCTTTGGACTTGACCGAGGCCACGGGGGGTTGGTAGGAGGGCTCTGCCCCTCTCTCCTTAATGAATGATGAATTTGGACACGGGCTGGCAGGAGGCAGGAGCAGGGAGTGCTGAGAAAACACGGAGCAGCAAACTACAACCAGGCGTAAATCCATCCCCTCTTCCCTTCCAGGGGCCAGAGGGAAACGCTCTCCCACTCACTCGATATTTCCCCAGAGCTGGAAAAGAAATTCTCTGATTTCACTGAGAAGAACTCATCCATCAAGGAACTTCTGGAGAAGTTGCAAGGTACCGAGGGCAGGTGCAGAAAGGCAAATGCCATCGTACTTCTTTGTGGGGAGGGACGGAGTGAAGCCACGGGAAAGAAACGCATCCTGGGTGCTGAATGAGGGGTTGTTTCTGTCAAGATCCCACAATGAGACAGCGAAGGAGCAGGGAGCGTTGGTCTGATGTTCCCTGCCTGTCCTCCTCTTCTTCTCCTCTGCCTCCTCAAGTTTCTCGACATTCCCCCAAGCCTGTTCCTGACTCTCGGGACTTTTGCAGAATCCCACAATCACGCCAACTCATCTTTCTGCCTCTCACATTTTTCTCTTCCCTCTAGATTTCCTGGAGTTCGAGCTTCCTTTGACAAGTAAGTGAACCGAACGCGTGCCCAACCGAGCCATCATGTGAAATCACAAATGTGGTAAAAGAAGCTCTGCTTCCCCCAAAGATTGACCTAAAGTGCTCTTCTACCTCCTTTCCCCCTTCTCCCACTCTGGTCCCACCATCAGGTGATGCCTGGAGGGTTCCCAACCGGGTCAGAGGGATGGGAGGGGAGAGAAAAAGCCCTGTTTCCCCCCAAATCTGGTGCCATGAGCCTGACTCTCTCTCCACCTCCAGCACAGATGACGCTGGACCCGGAGACGGCCAATGCTGGTCTTTATCTCTCGGAAGACTGCAAGCTCGTGTGGTGGGAAGACTGTGAGCAGGACCTGCCCTTCAACCCAAGGAGGTTCACATTCGATCCCTGTGTGCTGGGCTCGAGGGGCTTCACGTCGGGGTGCCACCACTGGGACGTGGAGGTCCACAGAGAAGGCTTTTGGGGCATCGGGGTGGCCAAGGAGTCGGTACCAAGGGACCGTGTGTTGTTCCTGAATCCCGATGTGGGGGTATGGGCTCTGTGTCATAACCAAAATGAGTACATGGCTATGACCTCTCCTGATCCCACCCCCTTGACTCTACGCAGTGTCCCCAAGCGGATACGAATCTGCTTGGACTATGAGAAAGGGAGGGTGGTGTTTTTTGATGCCGAGAGCAAAGAACGGATCTTTGCTTTTCTGCCGGCATCTTTCCAAGGGGAGAGAGTCTTCTCGTTCTTCATGGTGATATTTGACGCTCAACTCAAACTTCTTCCCTAAGGCACAGGGCAAAAAAGAAACCCAACCCCGAAAGCCACCATTTTCCCCTTGGGAAAGAAACCAGGGGCTGGGTTTTGTCCCAATCCCACCAAAGGGACAGGAAAGGGTAGCAGTGTTCAGGTTCCTTTCCTTTAGTGCAAAATGGGAGCATTTCTTTGCCTTTAAACACTCATTTTGATCTTTCATTCACTAAATGGTTGTTCCTGGGTGCCTGCAAACTTGCCCTGATGGGGAGTTAAAAGTAAAAGTGCAATTCTAAATCATTTCTGCATTGTGTGTGGCCTTGTTATCTTGAGTTTTTTATTTCCTGTGGGTTTTCTTTGGAAGTTGCTTAAGAGAACTGGAGGAAGGAAAAGTCATCCTCCTTTACTCTCGAAAACCCACTGCAAAGGGAGATGAGAAACCTAAGTTTTCTGCCCCCTCCAACCCAGCAAGTCTGTGGGAATAGAGGTGGGGAAAAGTCAGCCACCAGCCAGGAGCTGGAGCCATTTGCAGCCGGGTCCCAGCCTGACTCCATGTGCAAAGGGGGAGTCAGAATTGGCCAGAAACACCTGGAAATGGGGCTGCTCCTTTTGGTGCTGGCTCAGGGTGAGCCCTGACACGCTGGGCTTTAGTCAAGGAAGAGACTGGGCTTGTTCCTTGAGAAGATACAGCAGAGCCAGGGGTTCAGATGAACCCAAAGGTCCCTGCCTGGGAAAGCAGATATGAGCAGGGTGAGGATGCCTATGGCCCCAGGAGCCCTCTTTTCCCAGCCTCAATGGGTAATTAAACAATTAAAAGGGTGTGTTACCTGAATCAAAAGGTCTTGAAACCAGAAGCTATTTAGAGAGGAGATATTGCTTTATTTGACGTTTGGTGCTACGAGGAAATCCACAAATCTAGCACCCCTTCTCGGGGACATTCACCCAGTATTTATACACAAAGGAGGGCTCTCCCTCTCTCTACTTAATTAAGGATGAATTCCAAGCCAGACTGGCCGTAGGCAGGGCTTGGGAGAAGCCAGGAAGGGATCAGGAGTGCAAGTAGCATTCTCCTCTGTCATTCCAGTGGCAGGGAAGGAGGAGGGAAGCAACAAGAAGAGCCAGCAGATGCATGCCTGGGCTCCAAGCAAGGAAAGGAAGGAAAAGCATCAGTCTGGACCTCTCAGCTCTGTCACCGCAGCTCAGAGAAACCAGCTGGGACCTTGGAGGGTCCTGGAGGCACGAGCAATCTCCAGGGACGTCTGAGGATCCATGCTCCAGAGCAGTCTCGGCAGGGTGTTGCTCTGATGGCCCACCTTACCCCAAGGACAAAGCTGATGTCCCAAGGGTCAGGAGAGGCAGAAATTGCTTCTGACAGCCAGGAACGCCCTGCCCTGCACTGAGCTCAAGATTAGAAACCTTCAGGTCACCCAAGAGATGCTGCAGTCCTCCCAAACAGCCCTACAGAGCCTGTTCTGAAGAGTGCTGAGGTCCTTCCCAAGGTCTGGCCAGGTCCTGTCACCCCTGACATCTCAGAGGGATTTTCAGCCCCTGCTTGTCTCCCACCCCCAGCTGCACCACAACCTCTCTGAGGTGCCACCAGGGCATGAAACTCCTCTTCCAGCTGCTTGTTGAGTCACCAAATCCCACCGGACTCCACTGATTGGAAGTGGCTTTGGAGACTGAAAAATCCCAATGCCTGCAGGAAAGGATGAACATGGGATGGGCATCTCCAATTCCTTACCTCCTCACCTGTCCAACTGCTACTTCCTGTAGAAATAGAAGTTACTGTATTGCCTGAAGCCCTGCTGGGAAGGGGCTGGGTCTCAGTGTAACCAATGGTGTAGAAACAGGAAATCTCTCTCCTCCCTCTTCCTTCAAAATCGAAACAAACTTGGAGGCTGAAGCTGTGGGGGTTGCTCTTCATGGCAGCCAGGACACCTGTGGAAATCCTCCAGGATGAAGCCTGCTGCTCCATCTGCCTGGAAATATTCCAGGACCCCGTGTCCATCCACTGTGGGCACAGCTTTTGCCGGTCGTGCATCACTCGGAGCTGGGAAGGACTGACCAAAAACTTCTCCTGCCCCCAGTGCAGGGAGACGGGGGCCCAGAAGACCCTCCGACCCAACAGGGAGTTGGCCAACGTGATTGAAGCAGCCAAGAGCTTGAACCTGCAACGGGACAGAGAGATGGATGGAGGGGAGAACTTGTGCGAGAAACACCAGGAACCCGTGAAGCTCTTCTGCCAAGACGACAAAAGGCTTATCTGCATGGTGTGTGACAGGTCCAAGGTGCACCGTGACCATTCTGTGGTTCCCATGGACGAGGCTGCCCAGGAGTACAAGGTGAGGGGGTTATGGGTGTGTTGAGGCACAAATGTCCAGAAGCTCCTGGTGTTGGTGCTCTTGATGGGTGGAGATCCCAGTAGAGCCTTCGGGAAGGGTAGGAAACACAGGTGTAGGATTTTTCTCCACCACAATCCCTCTGCAAAACTCCATAAATGGCTCTGTCCTCCAGGGTGTGGGTCCTTTATCAAGGTCAGCTCTGCTGAAGATCAGTAAGAAAGGAGAGGGAGAGATCCTCAGCCCTTCTCCCACCCCACAGCTCCCTGGAAGAACCTTGACCTTTGAGAATATAGAAAAAGAGAACAAAGGGGGGAGGTAAATCACCTTGAAACAGCCATGGGGGTCCCAAAACTCTGCCAACACTTACCCCAAGAGCCACCAAGAGTTCCCCGTTGCTTCTGCTGAGGGTGCCAGACCACGATGCCATTCCACAGGGGACTTCTTTCCTTCCTCTCAGAAACACATTCAGAACCAACTGCACCTTCTGAAATCAGAGCACAAGGCGCTTCAATCTTCCGTGAAGGAGAGACAAGACAGAATCAAGGACCACACTGTAGGTGCCCATCATTTTTCCTGGGCAAAGGGTGGGGGAAGAAAGGAGGAACATCTCCTCCTCCTCCTGTCCCGCAGGGGTGGGTGATGCTCAAGGGCTGTGGGGAAGGGAGAGGGGGTTTGTATCTTCCCCAAATGCCTCTTCTTGGTGGGTCCCACTAAGGCATGGCCCACCCTTGACCCTTGATGCTCTTCTCCTGCTCTCTGCTTCCCTTTCCCCGCTTTGGCTTGCCCTTGGCAGGAGAGGACAGAAGCTGCAAAGCAGGAGATTGTGAGGACATACAGGAAGCTGCACGAGTTCCTGGAGAAGCAGGAGTCCTCTCTTCTGGCCCAGCTGGAGCAGCTGGACAGAAAGATAAGGAAAGCCCATGAAGAAATCCTCCAGAGGCTTTTGGAGGAGGCGACGATCCTGGGCACGCTGATTGGGGAGATGGAGAAGACATACCAGCAGCCAGACTGGGAGCTCCTGAAGGTGAGAGCCCAGGCTTCCCAAACTTGCTGTGAAGGCCCGCGTTGAGCTTGGTCTCAAGCCCACACTTTTCTACCCCAACCCACTCAGAGAGGGACTTCCTTAGAGTGGGACCCCGGTACTCCAAGGGGAGGTGTTCCATGTCACTGAGTCTCTTTTTCTCTCTCATCCAGGACATCAGAACCACCTTGAGCAGGTATGTGGTCCTTCTCCTGTCACCATGTCACCACCACAGAGCAGCTCTGTGGCAGGACACTGGAAGAAAGCACGTAAGGACGGGTTGGCTCTTCTGCAGTACAGCCCTTGGACTTGACCGAGGCCACGGGGGGTTGGAAGGAGGGCTCTGCCTCTCTCTCCTTAATGAATGATGAATTTGGACACGGGCTGGCAGGAGGCAGGAGCAGGCAGTGCTGAGAAAACACGGAGCAGCAAACTACAACCAGGCGTAAATCCATCCCCTCTTCCCTTCCAGGGGCCAGAGGGAAACGCTCTCCCACTCCCTCGATATTTCCCCGGAGCTGGAAAAGAAATTCTCTGAGTTCACCCAGAAGAACCCATCCATCAAGGAACTTCTGGAGAAATTCCAAGGTACCGAGGGCAGGTGCAGAAAGGCAAATGCCATCGTGCTTCTTGGTGGGGAGGGATGGAGTGAAGCCACAGGAAGGAAACGCATCCTGGGTGCTGAATGAGGGGTTGTTTCTTTCAAGATCCCACAATGAGACAGCGAAGGAGCAGCGAGCGTTGGTCTGATGTTCCCTGCCTGTCCTCCTCTTCTTCTCCTCTGCCTCCTCAAGTTTCTTGATATTCCCCCAAGCCTGTTCCTGACTCTCGGGACTTTTGCAGAATCCCACAATCACACCAACTCATCTTTCTGCCTCTCACATTTTTCTCTTCCCTCTAGATTTCCTGGAGTTCGAGTTTCCATTGACAAGTAAGTGAACCGAACGCGTGCCCAACCGAGCCATCATATGAAATCAAAAATATGGTAAAAGAAGCTCTGCTTCCCCCAAAGATTGCCCTAAAGTGCTCTGCTGCCTCCTTTCCCCCTTCTCCCACCCTGGTCCCACCACAAGGTGATGCCTGGAGGGTTCCCAACTTGGATTAGAGGGATGGGAGGGGAGAGAAAAAGCCCTGTTTCCCCCTAAATCTGGTGCCATGAGCCTGACTCTCTCTCCACCTCCAGCACAGATGACGCTGGACCCGGAGACGGCCAATGCTGGTCTTTATCTCTCGGAAGACTGCAAGCTCGTGCGGTGGGAAGACTGTGAGCAGGACCTGCCCTCCAACCCAAGGAGGTTCACATTCGATCCCTGTGTGCTGGGCTCAAGGGGCTTCATGTCAGGGTGCCACCACTGGGACGTGGAGGTCCACAGAGAAGGCTTTTGGGGCATCGGGGTGGCCAAGGAGTCGGTACCAAGGGACCGTGTGTTGTTCCTGAATCCCGATGTGGGGGTATGGGCTCTGTGTCATAACCAAAATGGGTACATGGCTATGACCTCTCCTGATCCCACCCCCTTAACTCTACACATTGTCCCCAAGCGGATACGAATCTGCTTGGACTATGAGGAAGGGAGGGTGGTGTTTTTTGATGCCGAGAGCAAAGAACGGATCTTTGCTTTTCCGCCAGCGTCTTTCCAAGGGGAGAGAGTCTTCCCGTTCTTCGTGGTGATATTTGATGCTCAACTCAAACTTCTTCCCTAAGGCACAGGGCAAAAAAGAAAACCAACCCCGAAAGCCACCAATTTCCCCTTGGGAAAGAAACCAGGGGCTGGGTTTTGTCCCAGTCCCACCAAAGGGACAGGAAAGGGTAGCGGTGTTCAGGTTCCTTTCCTTTAGTGCAAAATGGGAGCATTTCTGTGCTTTAACCTCCATTTTGATCTTTTAATGCTGTTTAATCACTCAGTGGTTGTTCCTGGGTGCCTGCAAACTTGCCCTGATGGGGAGTTAAAAGCAAAAGTGCAATTCTAAATCATTTCTGCCTTGTGTGTGTGTGCTTTTTCTTTTGGGTTTTTTATTTCCTGCGGGGTTTTCTTTGGAAGTTACTTAAGAGAACTGGAGCTCTGGAAAAGTCATCCTCGTTCCTCTTGAAAACCCACTGCACAGGGAGATGAGAAACCTGAGTTTTCTTCCCCCTCCAACCCAGCAAGAATAGAGGTGGGGAAAAGTCAGCCGCAAGCCAGGAGCTGGAGTCATTTGCAGCTGGGTCCCAGCCTGACTCCATGTGCAAAGGGGGAGTCAGAATTGGCCAGAAACACCTGGAAATGGGGCTGCTCCTTCTGGTGCTGGCTCAGGGTGAGCCCTGACGCCCTGGGCTTTAGTCAAGGAAAAGACTGGGCTTGTTCCTTGAGAAGATACAGCAGAGCCAGGTGTTCAGATGAAGGTCCATCAAGTCCTCATCTCCAGACGTCCCTGCCTGGGAAAGCAGATATGAGCAGGGCGAGGATGCCTATGGCCCCAGGAGCCCTCTTTTCCCAGCCTCAATGGGTAATTAAACAATTGAAAGGGTATAATGAGAGGCTGCCAAACAGCCCTGCACAGCCTGTCCTGAAGGCTACTGAGGTCCTTCCCAAGCCCTGGCCAGGTCTTTTCACCCCTGACATCTCAGAGGCATTTTCAGCCCCTGCTTGTCTCCCACCCCCAGCTGCACCACAACCTCTCTGAGGTGCCACCAGGCCATGAAACACCTCTTCCAGCTGCTGTGGAGTCACCAAATCCACCGGACTCTACTGATCGGAAGTGGCTTTGGAGACTGAAAAATCCCAGCGCCTGCAGGAAAAGGTGAAAATGGGATGGGCATCTCCAATTGTTGTCCTCCTCAGCTGTCCAATCGCTACTTCCTGGAGCAATAGAAGTTAATGTATTGCCTGAAGCCCTGCTGGGAAGGGGCTGGGTCTCAGTGTAACCAATGGTGTAGAAACAGGAAATCTTTCTCCTTCCTCTTCCTTCCAAATCAAAACTAACTTGGAGACTGAAGCTGCGACGGTCGCTCTTCATGGCAGCCAGGACGCCTGTGGAGATCCTCCGGGATGAAGCCTGCTGCTCCATCTGCCTGGAAATATTCCAGGACCCCGTGTCCATCCACTGTGGGCACAGCTTTTGCCGGTCGTGCATCACTCGGAGCTGGGAAGGACTGACCATCAACTTCTCCTGCCCCCAGTGCAGGGAGACGGGGGCCCAGAAGACCCTACGACCCAACTGGGAGTTGGCCAACGTGATTGAAGCAGCCAAGAGATTGAACCTGCAACTGGACAGAGATGTGGAAGGAGGGGAGAACTTGTGCGAGAAACACCAGGAACCCCTGAAGCTCTTCTGCAAAAATGAGGAAAGGCTTATCTGCGTGGTGTGTGACAGGTCCAAGGTGCACCGTGACCATTCTGTGGTTCCCATGGATGAGGCTGCCCAGGAGTACAAGGTGAGGGGGTTATGAGTGTGTTGAGGCACAAAGGTCCAGAAGCTCCTGGTATTGCTGCTCCTGATTGGGGGGACAGACCTGTACAGCTTTTGTCCTGTGGGGTAAACCACCACTGCACTCATCCATTCTTGTCTCTTGCTACCAACTCTTGAGGTGGCATTGCCTGCCCTGAGGAAGAGGTGGAGGTAGGAGTACCACGCTCTTGGGTACCAAAGGGTCCTCTCCCCCAGGTTTTAGCCACGAGCAGGGGCTATGGGGAGGGTAGGAAACAGAGGCGTAGGATTTCTCCTCACCACAATCCGTCTGCAAAAAAATAAAATAAAAAATAATAAATAAATAAACAACTAAATAAATAAATAAATGGCTCTGTCCTCCGGGGTGCAGGTCCCTTATCAAGGTCAGCTCTGCTGGAGATCAGTAGGAAAGGAGAGGGAGAGATCCTCAGCCCTTCTCCCACCCCACAGCTCCCTGGAAGAACCTTGACCTTTGAGAATATAGAAAAAGACAACAAAGGGGGGAGGTAAATCGCCTTCAAACAGTCATGGGGGTCCCAAAACTCTGCCAACACTTACCCCAAGAGCCACCAAGAGTTCCCTGTTGCTTCTGCTGAGGGTGCCAGACCATGATGCCATTCCACAGGGGACTTCTTTCTTTCCTCTCAGAAACACATTCAGACCCAACTGCACCTTCTGAAATCAGAGCACAAGGCGCTTCAATCTTCTGTGAGGGAGAGAGAAGACAGAATCAAGGACCACACTGTAGGTGCCCATCATTTTTCCTGGGCAGAGGGTGGGGGAAGAAAGGAGGAACATCTCCTCCTCCTCCTCTCCCCCAGGGGTGGGTGATGCTCAAGGGCTGTGGGGAAGGGAGAGGGGGTTTGTATCTTCCCCAAATGCCTCTTCTTGGTGGGTCCCACTAAGGCATGGCCCACCCTTGACCCTTGATGCTCTTCTCCTGCTCTCTGCTTCCCTTTCCCCGCTTCGGCTTGCCCTTGGCAGGAGAGGACAGAAGCTGCAAAGCAGGAGATTGTCACGAAATACAGGAAGCTGCACGAGTTCCTGGAGAAGCAGGAGTCCTCTCTTCTGGCCCAGCTGGAGCAGCTGGACACAGAGATAAGGAAAGCCCATGAAGAAATCCTCCAGAGGCTTTTGGAGGAGGCGACGAGCCTGGGCACGCTGATTGGGGAGATGGAGAGGACATACCAGCAGCCAGACTGGGAGCTCCTGAAGGTGAGAGCCCAGGCTTCCCAAACTTGCTGTGAAGGCCCGCGTTGAGCTTGGTCTCCAGCCCTCGCTTTTCTACCCCAACCCACTCAAAGAGGGACTTCCTTAGAGTGGGACCCCGGTACTCCAAGGGGAGGTGTTCCATGTCACTGAGTCTCTTTTTCTCTCTCATCCAGGACATCGGAACCACCTTGAGCAGGTATGTGGTCCTTCTCCTGTCACCACCACAGAGCAGCTCTGTGGCAGGACACTGGGAGAAAGCACATAGGGACGGGTTGGCTCTTCTGCAGTACATCCCTTAGACGACCGAGGCCACGGGGGGTTGGAAGGAGGGCTCTGCCTCTCTCTCCTTAATGAATGATGGATTCGGACACGGGCTGGCAGGAGGCAGGAGCAGGGAGTGCTGAGAAAACACGGAGCAGCAAACTACAACCAGGCGTAAATCCATCCCCTCTTCCCTTCCAGGGGCCAGAGGGAAATGCTCTCCCACTCACTCGATATTTCCCCGGAGCTGGAAAAGAAATTCTATGATTTCACTGAGAAGAACCCAGACATCAATGAACTTCTGGAGAAATTCCAAGGTACTGAGGGCAGGTGCAGAAAGGCAAATGCCATCGTGCTTCTTGGTGGGGAGGGACGGAGTGAAGCCACGGGAAAGCAACGCATCCTGGGTGCTGAATGAGGGGTTGTTTCTGTCAAGATCCCACAATGAGACAGCGAAGGAGCAGGGAGCCTTGGTCTGATGTTCCCTGCCTGTCCTCCTCCTCTTCTCCTCTGCCTCCTCAAGTTTCTCGACATTCCCCCAAGCCTGTTCCTGACTCTCGAGACTTTTGCAGAATCCCACAATCACACCAACTCATCTTTCTGCCTCTCACATTTTTCTCTTCCCTCTAGATTTCCTGGAGTTCGAGTTTCCATTGAAAAGTAAGTGAACCAAACGTGTGCCTGAGTCATCATATGAAATCAAAAAATATGGTAAAAGAAGCTCTGTTGCCCCCAAAGATTGACCTAAAGTGCTCTGCTGCCTCCTTTCCCCCTTCTTCCACCCTGGTCCCACCACCAGGCGATGCCTGGAGGGTTCCCAACCGGGTCAGAGGGATGGGAAGGGAGAGAAAAATCCGTGTTTCCCCCCAAATCTGCTGCCATGAGCCTGACTCTCTCTCCACCTCCAGCACAGATGACGCTGGACCTGGAGACGGCCCACCCCAGGCTTTATCTCTCGGAAGACTGCAAGCTCGTGTGGTGGGAAAGCTGTGAGCAGGACCTGCCCTTCAACCCGTGGAGGTTCACATTTGCTCCCTGTGTGCTTGGCTCAAGGGGCTTCACATCGGGGTGGCACTGCTGGGACGTGGAGGTCCACAGAGAAGGCATGTGGTCCATCGGGGTGGTCAAGGAGTTGGTACCAAGGGACCATCCGTTGTTCCTGAAGCCCAATGAGGGGTTACGGGCTCTGCGTCATAACCGAAATGGGTACATGGCTCTGACCTCTCCTGATGTCACCCCCTTGACTCTATGCAGTGTCCCCAAGCGGATACGAATCTGCTTGGACTACGAGAAAGGGAGGGTGGTGTTTTTTGATGCCGAGACCAAAGAACGGATCTTTGCTTTTCCGCCGGCGTCTTTCCAAGGGGAGAGAGTCTTCCCGTGGTTCATGTTGAGGGGGGATGCTCAACTCAAACTTCTTCCCTAAGGCACAGGGCAAAAAAGAAACCCAACCCCCCAAGCCATCAACTTACCCTTGGGAAACAAACCAAGGGCTGGGTTTTGTCCCAGTCCCACCAAAGGGACAGGAAAGGGTAGCGGTGTTCAGGTTCCTTTCCTTTAGTGCAAAATGGGAGCATTTCTGTGCCTTTAAACACTCATTTGATCTTTTAATGGGTGTTTAATCACTCAGTGGTTGTTCCTGGGTGCCTGCAAACTTGCCCTGATGGGGAGTTAAAAGTAAAAGTGCAATTCTAAATCATTTCTGCCTTGTGTGTGTGTGCTTTTTCTTTTGGGTTTTTTTATTTCCTGCGGGTTTTCTTTGAAAGTTGCTTAAGAGAACTGGAGGAAGGAAAAGTCATCCTCGTTCCTCTTGAAAACCCACTGCACAGGGAGATGAGAAACCTGAGGTTTCTGCCCCCTCAAAGACAGGAAGTCTGTGGGAATAGAGGTGGGGAAAAGTCAGCCACCAGCCAGGAGCTGGAGCCATTTACAGCTGGATCCCAGCCTGACTCCATGTGCAAAAGGGGGAGTCAGAATTGGCCAGAAACACCTGGAAATGGGGCTGCTCCTTCTGGTGCTGGCTCAGGGTGAGCCCTGACGCGCTTGGCTTCAGTCAAGGAAGAGGCTGGGCTTGTTCCTTGAGAAGATACAGCAGAGCCAGGAGTTCAGATGAAGGTCCAACAAGTCCATGTCCCCAGACGTCCCTGCCTGGGAAAGCAGGAGTGGGGGCCAGAGGAGGCCACGGAGCTTCTGGGAGGGCTGGGGCCCCTCTGCTGTGAGGACAGGCTGAGAGAGTTGGGGTTGTTCAGCCTGGAGAAGAGGAGGCTCCAGGGAGACCTTAGATCTCTTTCCAGTCCCTAAAGGGACAGTGAGGGACTCCAGCCACCTCCCTCCCACCACCAGCACCCCACGCTGCCAGGGCTGGAGGGAGAAGACCCTGGGGGGCAGCCGTCCCCTCCCAGCCGTGTCCCCCAATGATCCCAAAGCCAGGATGGAATTCCAGGATGGAAAGCAGCGGCCCGGCTCGACACCCCCGGGGAAGGCAAGAGGCGCCTTGTAGCGCGGTGTAGAGAGCAAAAAGGACAGGAGGAACCCAACTGGGGGAAAACTGGGGCGTTCCGTTAAAACTTGCAAAGTTGCTGGGTGTTACAAAGCGATGGAAATTAAAAAGTGCGTGTCCTGAGGGGAACTGGGCTTGTTATAATGCCAAACCCGCACCTCCACATCTTCCGACCATGACGGAGCATAAGCTGGCATTTCCCAATGAACTGGACCTTTAATTGGAAGGGAGAATACAATCAGGCAAGAGGAGGAGCCACCACTGATGAGGGCAGTCTCCTAATTAGTCGATGGGCGTGAAAAAGAAAAGGTTCCAAAGTTGAAGCCAAGATGCAGGAGCTCCATGGAGTTTCCACCCAGCACCAGCATGAAATCATCCCATTTCACAGAATCACGGAATCACAGAATATTTTTGGTTGGATGGGACCTTTGAGATCATCGAGTCCAACCAACAAAAAAAATAAAAAAACACAAAACAAAACAAAGCAAAACAAAACAAAAAACCCCCCAAAAATCCCAGAACACCAAACACCAAAACCAAACAAAACCAAACGCCCACAACCACACACCACCCCACCCACAAACAGACACAATTTCTGGGCTCTTTGGGCACTGGGAAAGCGCTTCCAGCAGCGGAGATGAGCGCAGGGGGTTCTCAGTCAGGTCTGACCCAGCACACCCCGCTGGAGGGGGGGGCACTGGCTGAGTTCCCAACCAGGTCCACTACACCGCCTCCGGGTCAGGGAGCATTGGGGGACATGACTGGGAGGGGGCGGCTTCCCCCCCACCACGGGGTCTTCTCCCTCCAGCCCTGACAGCGTGGGATGCCGATAGTGGGAGGGTGGGTGTCTGGAGCCCTTTCCTATTCCCTCCCCTGTTTTCCGGCCAACAGGGTCTCTCAGGGGCCCCCCAAATCCTGACCCCTCAAGAAGGTGCTGCTGGGAAGTGTTTTCCCTCAATATGGGGGTGCAAAGCCGGCTCTTGGGTCACACTCATGAAGATGTCAGCCCAGGTGGACTCATGGATTAGGGAGGCAGAATAATGAGAATCCTTTGTGTATAAATAATGGGTGAATGTCCCCGGGAAGGGGTGCTAGATTTCTGGATTTCCACCTAGAACCCGACATTGAATAAAGCAATATCTCCTCTCTAAACTGCTTCTGGTTTCAAGAGCTTTGGCTTCAGGTAACAATTATACCCTGTTAATTGTTTAATTAGCCACTGAAGCTGGGAAAAGAGGGCTCCTGGGGCCATAGGCATCCTCCCCCTGCTCATATCTGCTTTCCTGGGCAGGGACGTCTGGGGACATGGACTTGTTGGACCTTCATCTGAACTCCAGGAACAAGCCCAGTCTCTTCCTTGACTAAAGCCCAGGGTGTCAGGGCTCACCCTGAGCCAGCACCAAAAGGAGCAGCCCCATTTCCAGGTGTTTCTGGCCAATTCTGACTCCCCCTTTGCACATGGAGTCAGGATGGGACCCAGCTGTAAATGACTCCAGCTCCTGGCTGGTGGCTGACTTTTCCCCACCTCTATTCCCACAGACTTGCTGGGTTGGAGGGGGCAGAAACCTCAGGTTTCTCATCTCCCTGTGCAGTGGGTTTTCAAGAGGAACGAGGATGACTTTTCCTTCCTCCAGTTCTCTTAAGCAACTTCCAAAGAAAACCCCGCAGGAAATAAAAAACCCAAAATAAAAAGCACATACACACACAAGGCAGAAAGGACGTAGAATTCCACTTTTACTTTTAACTCCCCATCAGGGCAAGTTTGCAGGCACCCAGGAACAACCACTGAGTGATTAAACAGCCATTAAAAGATCAAATGAGTGTTTAAGATACAGAAATGCTCCCATTTTGCACTAAAGGAAAGGAACCTGAACACCGCTACCCTTTCCTGTCTCTTTGGTGGGATTGGGACAAAACTCAGCCCCTGGTTTCTTTCCCAAGGGTAAGTTGGTGGCTTTGGGGGCTGGTTTTATTTTTTGTCCTGTGCCTTAGGGAAGAAGTTTGAGTTGAGCATCCCCCCTCAACATGAACCACGGGAAGACTCTCTCCCCTTGGAAAGACGCCGGCGGAAAAGCAAAGATCCGTTCTTTGCTCTCGGCATCAAAAAACACCACCCTCCCTTTCTCATAGTCCAAGCAGATTCGTATCCTCTTGGGGACACTGCGTAGAGTCAAGCGGGTGACATTTGGAGAGGTCAGACCAAGGTACTCATTTCGGTTATGACGCAAAGCCCATACGCCCTCATTGGGATTCAGGAACACCCAAAGGCCCCTTGGAACCAACTCTTTGACCACCCCGATGGCCCACAAGCCTTCTCTACAGATCTCCACATCCCAGTGGTGGCACCCCGATGTGAAGCCCCTCGAGCCCAGCACACAGGGACGAACTTTGAACCTCCTGTGGTTGGAGGGTAGGTCCTGCTTACGGCCTTCCCACCGCATGTGCTTGCAGTCTTGTGAGAGATAAAGCCTGGGGTGGGCCGTCTCCGGGTCCAGCGTCATCTGTGCTGGAGGTGGAGAGAGAGTCAGGCTCATGGCAGCAGATTTGGGGGGGAAACAGGGCTTCTTCTCTCCCTTCCCATCCCTCTGACCCGGTTGGGAGCCCTCCAGGCATGGCCTGGTGGTGGGACCAGGCTGAGAGAAGGGGGAAAGGAGGCAGAAGAGCACTTTAGGGCAATCTTTGGGGGAAGCAGAGCTTCTTTTACCATATTTTTTGATTTCATATGATGGCTCGGTTGGGCACGCGTTCGGTTCACTTACTTGTCAAAAGAAACTCGAACTTCAGGACATCTAGAGGGAAGAGAAAAATGTGAGAGGCAGAAAGATGAGTTGGTGTGATTGTGGGTTTCTGCAAAAGTCCCGAGAGTCAGGAACAGGCTTGGGGGATTGTCGAGAAACATGAGGAGGTAGAGGAGAAGAAGAGGAGGACAGGCAGGGAACATCAGACCAACGCTCCCTGCTCCTTCGCTGTCTCATTGTGGGATCTTGAAAGAAACAACCCCTCATTCAGCACCTAGGATGCGTTTCTTTCCCGTGGCTTCACTCCGTCCCTCCCCACCAAGAAGCACAATGGCATTTGCCTTTCTGCACCTGCCCTCGGTACCTTGGAATTTCTCCAGAAGTTCATTGATGTCTGGGTTCTTCTCAGTGAAATCAGAGAATTTCTTTTCCAGCTCCGGGGAAATATCGAGGGAGTGGGAGAGCGTTTCCCTCTGGCCCCTGGAAGGGAAGAGGGGATGGATTTACGCCTGGTTGTAGTTTGCTGCTCCGTGTTTTCTCAGCACTCCCTGCTCCTGCCTCCTGCCAGCCCGTGTCCAAATTCATCATTCATTAAGGAGAGAGAGGCAGAGCCCTCCTTCCAACTCCCTGTGGCCTCGGTCAAGTCCAAAGTACTGCAGAAGAGCCAACCCGTCCCTACGTGCTTTCTCCCAGTGTCCTGCCACAGAGCTGCTCTGTGGTGGTGACATGGTGACAGGAGAAGGACCACATACCTGCTCAAGGTGGTTCCGATGTCCTGGATGAGAGAGAAAAAGAGACTCAGTGACATGGAACACCTCCCCTTGGAGTACCGGGGTCCCACTCTAAGGAAGTCCCTCTTTGAGCAGGTTGGGGTAGAAAAGCGAGGGCTGGAGACCAAGCTCAACGCGGGCCTTCACAGCAAGTTTGGGAAGCCTGGGCTCTCACCTTCAGGAGCTCCCAGTCTGGCTGCTGGAATGTCCTCTCCATGTTCCTAATCAGCGTGCCCAGGCTCGTCGTCTCCTCCAAAAGCCTCTGGAGGATTTCTTCATGGGCTTTCCTTATCTCTGTGTCCAGCTGCTCCAGCTGGGCCAGAAGAGAGGACTCCTGCTTCTCCAGGAACTTGTGCAACTTCCTGTATTTCGTGACAATCTCCTGCTTTGCAGCTTCTGTCCTCTCCTGCCAAGGGCAAGACAAAGCAGGGAAAGGGAAGCAGAGAGCAGGAGAAGAGCATCAAGGGTCAAGGGTGGGCCATGCCTTAGTGGGACCCACCAAGAAGAGGCATTTGGGGAAGATACAAACCCCCTCTTCATTCCCCACAGCCCTTGAGCATCACCCACCCCTGCGGGACAGGAGGAGGAGGAGATGTTCCTCCTTTCTTCCCCCACCCTCTGCCCAGGAAAAATGATGGGCACCTACAGTGTGGTCCTTGATTCTGTCTTGTCTGTCCTTCACGGAAGATTGAAGCGCCTCTTGCTCTGATTTCAGACGGTGCAGTTGGGTCTGAATGTGTTTCTGAGAGGAAAGAAAGAAGTCCCCTGTGGAATGGCATCGTGGTCTGGCACCCTCAGCAGAAGCAACAGGGAACTCTTGGGTTTCTCTTGGGGTAAGTGTTGGCAGAGTTTTGGGACCCCCATGACTCTTTCAAGGCGATTATCCTTCCCCTTTTCCTTTTTTTATCTTTTTCTATTTTGAGCAAGGTCAAGGTTCTTCCAGGGAGCTGTGGGGTGGGAGAAGGGCTGAGGATCTCTTTTTCTCCTTTCCTACTGATCTTCAGCAGAACTGACCTTGATAAGGGACCCATGACAATCTCCACCCATCAAGAGCACCAACACCAGGAGCTTCTGTACCTTTGTGTCTCAACACACCCATAACCCCCTTACCTTGTACTCCTGGGAAGCCTCACCCATGGGAACCACAGAATGGTCACGGTGCACCTTGGACCTGTCGCACACCAGGCAGATAAGTCTTTCCTCGTCTTTGCAGAAGAGCTTCAGGGGTTCATGGTGTTTCTCACACAAGTTCTCCCTTCCTTCCACATCTCTGTCCTGTTGCAAGTTCAAGCTCTTGGCTGCTTCGCTGATGTTGGCCAACTCCCTGTTGGGACGGAGGGTCTTATGGGACAATGTATGTCCACACTGGGGGCAGGAGAAGTTGGTGGTCAGTCCTTCCCAGCTCCGAGTGATGCATGACTGGCAAAAGCTGTGCCCACAGTGGATGGACACGGGGTTCTGGAATATTTCCAGGCAGATGGAGCAGCAGGCTTCATCCCGGAGGATTTCCACAGGCGTCCTGGCTGCCATGAAGAGCGACCGACCAAGCTCCTTTCCCTCTCAAGTGATCAGAAAGGTCAGAGATTTCTCTTCCTGCTTCTGCATCATTGGTTACACTGAGACCCAGCCCCTTCCCAGCAGGGCTTCAGGCAATACATTAACTTATATTGCCCTGGGAAGTAGCAATTGGACAGCTGAGGAGGACAACAATTGGAGATGCCCATCTCATTTTCACCCTTCCCTGGAGGCGCTGGGATTTTTCAGTCTCCAAAGCCACTTCCAATCAGTGGAGTCCAGTGGGATTTGGTGACTCCACAGCAGCTGGAAGAGGAGTTTCACGCCCTGGTGGCACCTCAGAGAGGTTGTGGTGCAGCTGGGGGTGGGAGACAAGCAGGGGCTGAAAATGCCTCTGAGATGTCAGGGGTGACAGGACCTGGCCAGGGCATGGGAAGGACCTCAGTACCCTTCAGGACAGGCTGTGCAGGGCTGTTTGGGAGGACTGCAGCATCTCTTGTGTGACCTGAAGGGTTCAAATGTGCAGCTCACTGCAGGGCAGGGCGTTCCTGGCTGTCAGAAGCAATTCCTGCTGCTCCTGACCCTTGGGGTAAGGTGGGCCATCAGAGCAACACCCTGCCGAGACTGCTCTGGAGCATGGAACCTCACGCGTCCCTGGAGATTGGTGGTGCCTCCAGGACCCTCCAAGGTCCCAGCTGGTTTCTCTGAGCTGCGGTGAGAGAGCTGAGAGGTCCGGACTGATGCTTTTCCTTCCTTTGCTGACTTAGAGCCCAGGCATGGATCTGCTGGCTCTTCTTGTTGCTTCCTTCCTCCTTCCCTGCCGCTGGAATGACAGAGGAGAACGCTACTTGCAACCCTGATCCCTTCCTGGCTTCCCGCCAGCCCTGCCTACGGCCAGTCTGTGTCGGAATTCATCCTTAATTAAGTAGAGAGAGGGAGAGCCCTCCTTCCAACCCCCCGTGGCCTCAGTCAAGCCTCTGTAGGACTGTTTGGGAGGACTCTAACATCCCTCCGTGCCTCTCGTTGTGTTACCAAAGACAGGTCTCTGCTTTGTTTATAACCAGGTGCCAACTAAAATGTTCTTTGCTTCCTGCTGACCTTCTGACTGTGTGAGGAAACAGTTAATTACTGAGCTTCTTACTGTGTGAGCGAATGGTTAGAGTCCGAGCTGATAGGGATAAGGATGGGATAACAAGTAGTTTATCGCCTCAATGTTCTCTCATATGTCAAAGTACGGGCTCCTGTACCAATCAGGACAGAGCTGGGGCTACTCCAAGGAACATCCTGATCATCCTCAAGAAGCTGTCAAACTTACAGTCAACTTCTCCTGTCCCGAGATGACTCAATACCTTCAAAGGATCGTGTGAGGAAGGGTATCCCTACCCAAACGGCCACCGAGCAGCTCACGCCTGTGCAGCAGTGTTTTCCCAATGCTGCCAAATTTAATACGCGTTCGCAAAAAGGGCTCTTGGGTCACACTAATGAATATGTCAGCCCAGGTGGAGTTATGGATTAGGGAGGCGGAATAATGAGAATCCTTTCTGTATAAATAATGGGTGAATGTCCCCGGGAAGGGGTGCTAGATTTGTGGATTGCCTCTTAGCACCAAACGTCGAATAAAGCAATATTTCCTCTCTAAATTGCTTCTGGTCTCGAGAGCTTTTGATTCAGGTAATAGTCATACCCTTTAATTGTTTAATTACCCACTGAAGCTGGGAAAAGAGGGCTCCTGGGGCCATAGGCATCCTCACCCTGCTCATATCTGCTCTCCCATGCAAGGACCTTTGGGTTCATCTGAACCCCTGGCTCTGCTGTATCTTCTCAAGGAACAAGCCCAGTCTCTTCCTTGACTAAAGCCCAGCGTATCAGGGCTCACTCTGAGCCAGCACCAAAGGGAGCAGCCCCATTTCCAGGTGTTTCTGGCCAATTCTGACTCCCCCTTTGCACATGGAGTCAGGATGGGACCCAGCTGCAAAGGACTCCAGCTCCTGGCTGGTGGCTGACTTTTCCCCACCTCTATTCCCACAGACTTGCTGTCTTTGAGGGGGCAGAAAACTCAGGTTTCTCATCTCCCTGTGCAGTGGGTTTTCGAGAGGAACGAGGATGACTTTTCCTTCCTCCAGTTCTCTTAAGCAACTTCCAAAGAAAAACCCGCAGGAAATAAAAAACACAAAAATAAAAAGCACATACACACACAAGGCAGAAATTATTTAGAATTGCACTTTTACTTTTAACTCCCCATCAGGGCAAGTTTGCAGGCACCCAGGAACAACCACTGAGTGATTAAACAGCCATTAAAAGATCAAATGAGTGTTTAAGATACAGAAATGCTCCCATTTTGCACTAAAGGAAAGGAACCTGAACACTGCTACCCTTTCCTGTCCCTTTGGTGGGACTGGGACAAAACCCAGCCCCTGGTTTCTTTCCCAAGGGTAAGTTGGTGGCTTTGGGGGTTGGGTTTCTTTTTTGCCCTGTGCCTTAGGGAAGAAGTTTGAGTTGAGCATCAAACATCACCACAAAGAACGGGAAGACTCTCTCCCCTTGGAAAGATGCCGGCGGAAAAGCAAAGATCTGTTCTTTGCTCTCGGCATCAGAAAACACCACCCTCCCTTTCTCATAGTCCAAGCAGATTCGTATCCGCTTGGGGACACTGCGTAGAGTCAAGGGGGTGGGATCAGGAGAGGTCAGAGCCATGTACTCATTTTGGTTATGACACAGAGCCCATACCCCCACATCGGGATTCAGGAACAACACACGGTCCCTTGGTACTGACTCCTTG
Organism: Numenius arquata; assembly: GCF_964106895.1. Lineage (NCBI taxonomy): Eukaryota > Metazoa > Chordata > Aves > Charadriiformes > Scolopacidae > Numenius > Numenius arquata. The sequence continues at coordinate 2,797,175 of NC_133603.1, read as the reverse complement.
GCCACCCCGATGCCCCAAAAGCCTTCTCTGTGGACCTCCACGTCCCAGTGGTGGCACCCTGACGTGAAGCCCCTTGAGCCCAGCACAAAGGGATTGAATTTGAACCTCCTTGGGTTGGAGGGCAGGTCCTGCTCACAGCGTTCCCACCGCACGAGCTTGCAGTCTTCCGAGAGATAAAGACCAGCATTGGCTGTCTCCGGGTCCAGCGTCATCTGTGCTGGAGGCGGAGAGAGAGTCAGGCTCATGGCACCAGATTTGGGGGGAAACAGGGCTTTTTCTCTCCCCTCCCATCCCTCTGACCCGGATGGGAACCCTCCAGGCATCGCCTGGTGGTGGGACCAGGGTGGGAGAAGGGGGAAAGGAGGCAGCAGAGCACTTCAGGGCAATCTTTGGAGGAAGCAGAGCTTCTTTTAGCATATTTTTGATTTCACATGATGGCTCGGTTGGGCACGCGTTCGGTTCACTTACTTGTCAAAGGAAGCTCGAACTCCAGGACATCTAGAGGGAAGAGAAAAATGTGAGAGGCAGAAAGATGAGTTGGCGTGATTGTGGGATTCTGCAAAAGTCCCGAGAGTCAGGAACAGGCTTGGGGGAATGTCGAGAAACTTGAGGAGGCAGAGGAGAAGAGGAGGAGGACAGGCAGGGAACATCAGACCAAGGCTCGCTCCTCCTTCGCTGACTCATTGTGGGATCTTGAAAGAAACAACCCCTCATTCAGCACCTAGGATGCGTTTCTTTCCCGTGGCTTCACTCCGTCCCTCCCCACCAAGAAGCACGATGGCATTTGCCTTTCTGCACCTGCCCTCGGTACCTTGCAATTTCTCCAGAAGTTCCTTGATGGATGAGTTCTTCTCGGTGAAATCATAGAATTTCTTTTCCAGCTCCGGGGAAATATCGAGGGAGTGGGAGAGCGTTTCCCTCTGGCCCCTGGAAGGGAAGAGGGGATGGATTTACGCCTGGTTGTAGTTTGCTGCTCCGTGTTTTCTCAGCACTCCCTGCTCCTGCCTCCTGCCAGCCCGTGTCCAAATTCATCGTTCATTAAGGAGAGAGAGGCAGAGCCCTCCTTCCAACCCCCCGTGGCCTCAGTCAAGTCCAAGGGCTGTACTGCAGAAGAGCCAACCCGTCCCTACGTGCTTTCTCCCAGTGTCCTGCCACAGAGCTGCTCTGTGGTGGTGACATGGTGACAGGAGAAGGACCACATACCTGCTCAAGGTGGTTCCAATGTCCTGGATGAGAGAGAAAAAGAGACTCGGTGACATGGAACACCTCCCCTTGGAGTACCGGGGTCCCACTCTAAGGAAGTCCCTCTCTGAGCGGGTTGGGGTAGAAAAGCGAGGGCTGGAGACCAAGCTCAACGCAGGCCTTCACAGCAAGTTTGGGAAGCCTGGGCTCTCACCTTCAGGAGCTCCCAGTCTGGCTGCTGGTATGTCCTCTCCATCTCCCCAATCAGCGTGCCCAGGCTCGTCGCCTCCTCCAAAAGCCTCTGGAGGATTTCTTCATGGGCTTTCCTTATCTCTGTGTCCAGCTGCTCCAGCTGGGCCAGAAGAGAGGACTCCTGCTTCTCCAGGAACTCGTGCAACTTCCTGTATGTCCTCACAATCTCCTGCTTTGCAGCTTCTGTCCTCTCCTGCCAAGGGCAAGCCGAAGCGGGGAAAGGGAAGCAGAGAGCAGGAGAAGAGCATCAAGGGTCAAGGGTGGGCCATGCCTTAGTGGGACCCACCAAGAAGAGGCATTTGGGGAAGATACAAACCCCCTCTCCCTTCCCCACAGCCCTTGAGCATCACCCACCCCTGCGGGACAGGAGGAGGAGGAGGAGGAGATGTTCCTCCTTTCTTCCCCCACCCTCTGCCCAGGAAAAATGATGGGCACCTACAGTGTGATCCTCCATTCTGTCTTGTCTCTCCTTCACGGAAGATTGAAGCGCCTTGTGCTCTGATTTCAGAAGGTGCAGTTGGGTCTGAATGTGTTTCTGAGAGGAAAGAGAGAAGTCCCCTGTGGAATGGCATCGTGGTCTGGCACCCTCAGCAGAAGGAACGGGGAACTCTTGGTTTCTCTTGGGGTAAGTGTTGGCGGAGTTTTGGGAACCCCATGGCTGTTTCAAGGTGATTATCCTCCCCCTTGTTCTCTTTTTCTATATTCTCAAAGGTCAAGGTTCTTCCAGGGAGCTGTGGGGTGGGAGAAGGGCTGAGGATCTCTTTCTCTCCTTTCCTACTGATCTTCAGCAGAACTGACCTGATAAGGGACCTGCACCCCGAAGGACAGAGCCATTCATGGATTTTGCAGAGGGATTGTGGTGGGGAGAAATCCTACACCTCTGTTTCCTACCCTCCCCTAAGACCCTGCTCGTGGCTGAACCCTGGGGGAGAGGACCTCTTAGTCCCCAAGAGCGTGCTGCTCCTACGTCCACCTCTTCCTCAGGGCAGGCAATGCCACCTCAAGAGTTGCTATCAAGAGACAAGGATGGGTGAGTCCACAGGGGGTTTATCCCACAGGCCAAAGGCTGTGCAGGGATCTCCACCCATCAAGAGCAGCAACACCAGGAGCTTCTGGACATTTGTGCCTCAACACACCCATAACCCCCTCACCTTGTACTCCTGGGCAGCCTCGCCCATGGGAACCACAGAATGGTCACGGTGCACCTTGGACCTGTCACACACCACGCAGATAAGCCTTTTGTCATCTTGGCAGAAGAGCTTCAGGGGTTCCTGGTGTTTCTCGCACAAGTTCTCCCCTCCTTCCACCTCTCTGACCGGTTGCAGGTTCAATCTCTTGGCTGCTTCAATCACGTTGGCCAACTCCCAGTTGGGTCGGAGGGTCTTCTGGGCCCCCGTCTCCCTGCACTGGGGGCAGGAGAAATTGGTGGTCAGTCCTTCCCAGCTCCGAGTGATGCACGACCGGCAAAAGCTGTGCCCACAGTGGATGGACACAGGGTCCTGGAATATTTCCAGGCAGATGGAGCAGCAGGCTTCATCCCGGAGGATCTCCACAGGCGTCCTGGCTGCCATGAAGAGCGACCCTCGCAGCTTCAGTCTCCAAGTTTGTTTCGATTTGGAAGGAAGAGGAAGGAGAGAGATTTCCTGATTCTACACCATTGGTTACACTGAGACCCAGCCCCTTCCCAGCAGGGCTTCAGGCAATACATTAACCCATATTGCTCTGGGAAGTAGCGGTTGGACAGGTGAGGAGGTAAGGAATTGGAGATGCCCATCCCATTTTCACCCTTTTCTGGAGGCGCTGGGATTTTCAGTCTCCAAAGCCACTTCCAGTCAGTGGAGTCCGGTGGGATCTGGGTCCGGTGCAGCTGGGGGTGGGAGACAAGCAGGGGCTGACTTGGGGTTGTGCAATGAGTGGGTTTCTCCTTTTGGAGAATCACCAGACCTTCTTTGAGCTGTGATCAGGCAGGATCCTGGGATCCTGCCACAAGAGAGGTTTGTTGTTAAAGAGGAAATGTCAATCAGCCACCGAAGATGCTGACGAGGCAGAGGTTCTCATGCTTTCTTATTTGAGCTGTGGTGATGATTACTGCTATGACAACCAAGGTAACTCTGTTATTTGCCCCGTTGGAGGGTTGGAAGCAGAAGAGAGTAGAGGGGTAGCTCCTGTGGCGAGGAGGGGACAGGATGGGGGCCCCAAAACGGACCAAGGGGGTGTTCCATCCCATCTGCCCCACGCTCAGTACAAAAGCCAAGGGAGCAAAGGGTCAGGTTTTTCTTTGATGGCCGACAATCTGAGGAGGACCGTGTCTGTTTGTGTGTCTTACGAACACATGGATTGGCGTCGGACTCCAAATGGGGCACCTAGTTCCCGCCCATGGCTGAGTTCCAGCCTGGACTTCCCCAGTGATACGGGGAGCTTAATACAGTTTTGTATAGAATGTATCTGTTTCATTTTTTTTCATTGGAGTAGCTCCTTCTAAACTCACATCTCTCTCCTCCTCCTCCTCTCCTTGGAGTGAGAGGTGGGGGAGAGCATTTGTCATCTTGTCATTGGCCAATTTGCCCTAAATGACAACAGAAAAACCCAAAAACCTTCTTTTAAGCTTTGGCCTTGGAGCTGGAGCGGCTGCTCCCAGATGAGGTGGGAAGAGAAAGCCTTGGGCAGGTCAGAGGGGCCACAGAGTTGGGGGGTGAAGTGGCCCTTGTGGGGCTCCCATGAGAGCGAGAGTCTGTGTCACGCTGAGGCTTATTTTCTGCTTGTATTGTACTTTCTGTTTTGTACTGTTTATTAAAACATGATGTATTTCTATAGGTGTTTGTCTCCTGCTGGGGGCAGCCCTGTCCCCTCCCCTCCTTGCCCCTAGGGGCAATTTCCGTCCTGCTTTTGGGATCCTTGAAGGGGGCGGCTACCCCCCTGGGGTCTTCTCCTGACAGCCCCGACAGCCCCCATGGGCTGCTGGTGGAGGGAGGGGGGAGGCTGGAGACCCTCCCTGTCCCCCTGTGTTTTCCTGCCCATGGGAGCTCTCAGGGCCCCCCCCCAAATCCTGACCCCTCAAGAAGGTGCTCCTGGTTGCGTCCCTCACTGGTGACTAGCACGCACATTATCAGTTATTAGTCATCGCTCCCTTCACAGGCTTATCCTCTCTTATCTCTTGACCCTGATTTCTTTGGGTTTCAGGGCTGTGTGGCGGGTGCAGGGCACTGGCAGCGTTTATGGGGTGTTGGGGTGGATCCTTCGCCCCCCACACGGGCTGTGCCAGTGGTATAATTTCTTCTTCCCGGTCCCAATCTCAGCCCATTTTAGCACTTTGGGGCTTCCAGCCGCCAAACCACGTCACTAATTACTAACTCCCACCCTACTAATTACTAGTGACGGCTGAACCTGACAAAGAATTGCTCACCTTCTCCATTCTCGGCGCCGCTTCTCTGAGGCTCCCCGTATATGATGCCCAGAGGCGCTGCCCCGGGGTGGATCAGGGGGAGGGTGAGTCTCTTAAAAGCAGCGCTCCCATTGGCTGCCTGACCTGCCACTCCTCTTTCTTGCGCGCTGATTGGCCGGGCGCTGGCTGGGCTTTATTAAAACCGAGTCCCTCAGTCCCTATCCCTGTCCCAGCGCAGCACAAAGCGAGGAAGGAGCGAGCTTCTGGGTGGGCGCAGGTAGGGAGGGTTCCCCAATCCCCCCCCCGCGGCCAGAGAGGACCCTGGGGCCTCCCCCAATTCACCCCCCCTCCCTTTCCCTCCCCCCCCGGACCGTCCCCCCGGCCGCAGAGGGGCCCAGGTTCCCCCCTTCCCTCCCAATCCTCCACCCTGTGGTCAGAGAGGGCACGGGGCCTCCTCCAGTTCCCCAGTGTCCCCCTCCCCTGCCCCCAGTTTCCAGTCCCCCCAACCCTCTCCTCGTCCAGAGAGGGGTCGGTTTCCTCCCCATCCCCACTCCACCCCGTGGCCAGAGAGAACCCAGGTTCTCCCCCTCCGATTCCTACCCCGCGACCAGGGTGGGCTCGGGTCCCGTAGGGCCCCCCTGCTGCCCGGATCCCCCCTCTCTGAGCTCGGGGGTCCCCCATTGACTTTGACCCCGGGGCTCCCTCGGGCTGCGCTGGGTTCCTGGGAGGGTCTGATCCCACCGGGGCTTTCCCGAGTGGGGGGTTCAGCTCCAGGACACCCCCCCCCACACACACACCTCTACAATCCCTATCTTTGTTTGCGGGCGCTGGAGCTTCCTTCCTCTCTGGAAGGAAGAGCTTCTCTCTTCCTCTCCTTCCTTCCTTCCTCTGGGGCAGCTAGGGAACTGGCTTCTCAATGCCGACCACTTTGGGCTTTTCCCAGCCGTTGGCAGAGCTCTGGAGTCCGGTGCCCTTGTGCACACTGAGCCTGTCTGTCCGCTCTCCAGGGCCAGGCGTTGGCATTTCCCTGCCGGGATGGAAAGCTGGTTGCTCCAGCAGCTGCTGGGGGTTGGGATTTCTGCTTTGGCTGGTGGAGCCCGGGGTGCAGGGCTCAGCCGGAGGAGTTGGGCTGGAGGGAAATAAGACGACTTGTGTGACTTTCTCACATCCTTCCTCCTTAATCTGCCTCACTGTGGCCCTTGCTCTGGCTTTTGTGGGGAGCGTGATGGCTGGTGGCCAAGGGCCTGTCCCTGAGCTCCCTGAGGCTGTTTTTGTCCTCCCCAGTTGCTGGGGACAGGGTGCAGCGTCCCTGGGGGGAGCAGGGAGAGGACAGGGGTGCGCAGGCATCGACTTCCTGATCCTGGGTGACTCCATGTGGCCCTGGCTGCTCTGTGACAGACAGGCCTGGTCCCAGCTAAAAGAATGAATCATTTCAATGTACTGAGTCACGTTCTCTGCCCTCTCCCAGCACAACAATAAGAGCAGCGGTGAAACAACTGGATCCAAGCCAGGCTTGAACCAGGCAAGATCCTGCTGTTTGTGAGCAAAGAGGTTTCACTTTTCAGGGCGCCATGGGGGAGAGGAACGGGTTCTGCTCCAGCAATGGGAACGTGGAGGAGCCCCTGAGTCCCCAGGATGGAGGAGCATCCCCCCACCCAGAGGTGCCTGGGGCTACAGGCAGAAGGACATGGGTCCTGGTGGTGGCCGTGCTGGTGGCTCTGGTCCTGGCTCTGACCGCGGCTGTTGCTGTCCTCTCAGGTAAGGGAGGAGCGGCTGCCTCCTTCCCTGCCCCACGCAGCTGTGTCCCCTGGTCCCTGCAGAGCCCTGTCCTCTGCCCTTCTCCCCTTCCCTCTCCAGGAAGAACATGTGGAGGGGATCCAGCTGTGCTGGCTCCGGTGCTGGTGTGTCCCAATGGCTGGGTCGGATACTACAATGTCTGCTACTACCTCTCGAGGGACGAGGGGAGCTGGGAGTGGAGCCAGGAGCAGTGCTCCTCGCACGGGGCCTCACTGGTCCTGCTCAGGAGAGAGTGGGAAATGGTGAGTGAGGGGCTGTTGTGGGGGCTTGGGGGGTTCCTGTGTTGGGTACAGAGCCCAGGGTGGGAGCAGAGCTGGGTCAGAGCAGGACCAAGAGTGCTGGGCAGGCTGGTGAGCTCCTGCAGCAGCTCTGGAGCTTGTTGGAGCAGGTGTGGGGTGGGAGCTGCTGCCATCCCAGGGCTGGTGGTAGCCGTGTGGGGCTGAGACAGGGACTGGTGTGGGGCTGGCAGCATCTCCTGACTGTTGGCTTCTCTCTTTCCTGCCCAGGAGTTCCTCTCACGCCTCAATGTCAACGTTAATTCCTGGATCGGGCTGCGGAGATGGGGCAAACGCCTGGAGTGGGTGGACGGCAGCAGCTTCAACCAGACGTGAGTCCCGTTGGGAGCCGGGGCCGTGGGGAGACCATCCTGCGGTGGGACGGGCAGGGTCCTGGTGGGAGGTGTCTGCTGGGGCTGTCCCTTGCAGGCAGCCCTTTTTGTCTCCTGCTGCTTGAGGGGACAACCACATCCCCCCACGGTCCCATCAGTGTCTGTGCTGCTTGTTACAGGTTTGAGGTGCACGGCCAGGCAGAGTGTGTGTATTTGTACAATGGTGTCGTCGGGAGTACAGACTGCTCACAGCGCCGGCCGTACATCTGCAGCAAGCCCCAAGTGCCGAGGTGACAAAAGTGATGGAGAAAGGACCTTCCCCATGTCCCCATGGTAGGGACTCAGAGCTTCACCTCCTGCGGTCTCCTGGGGATGTCCTCTGGTCCAGTTCTTCGTGGTCTCAGCAGAAACTCACTGCCAGTTCTCATGAGACGAACCTGTGGGAAAGGGAGGTGTGGGAGGTGACATGTCCCTTCCTGGGTCAGGAACCTTGGGTTGTGCAATGAGTGTGGCTTTCTCCTTTTGGGACCACGCCGGAGCTCTTCTTGCTTCTCCCACGAATCACGCAGACCTTTTTTTGAGCTTCTCTTGATGCAGCCCAGGACACGGTTGGCTTTCTGGGCTGCCAGTGCACATTGCCGGCTCATGTTGGGAGTGTTGGTGGATGAGAAGCTCAAGTCCTTCTCCTCAGGGCTGCTCTCCAGCCATTCTCTGCCCAACCTGGATTTGTGCCTGGGATTGCCATGTCCCAGGTGCAGGACCCTGCACTTGGCCTGGTTGAACTTCATGCTGTTTGCACGAGCCCACATCTCCAGCCTGTCCAGGTCCCTCTGGATGGCATCCCTTCCCTCCAGCGTGTCGACTGCGCCACCAAGCTTGGTGTCAGCAAACTTGCTGAGGGTGCACTCTATCCCGCTGTCCACATCTCCGACAAAGATGTTGAACAGCACTGGTCCCAGTACTGACCCCTGAGGAACTCCACTCATCACTGACTGCCACCTGGACATCGAGCCACTGAGGAAAGGGTGCTAGATTTGTGTAGAATGTTGAATGAAGCATTATCTCCTCTATAAACTGCTTCTGGTTTCAAGAGCTTTGGTTTCAGGTAACAATTATACCCTTTTAATTGTTTAATTACCCACTGAGGCTGGGAAAAGAGGGCTCCTGGGGCCATAGGCATCGTCACCCTTCTTTTATCTGCTTTCCCAGGCAGGGCCATCTGGGGACAAGGACTTGATGGACCTTCATCTGAAACCCTGGTTCTCATCTCCCTGTGCAGTGGGGTTTAGAGAGGAACCAGGATGACTTTTCCTTCCTCCAGTTCTCTTAAGCAACTTCCAAAGAAAATCCCACAGGAAATAAAAAACCCAAAATAAAAAGCACACACACAAGGCAGAAAGGACTTAGAATTGCACTTTTAACTCCCCATCAGGGCAAGTTTGCAGGCACCCAGGAACAGCCATGTAGTGACGAAAAAATCAAAATAGATTTTAAGGCACAGAAATGCTCCCATTTGCACTAAAGGAAAGGAACCTGAACACTGCTACCCTTTCCTGTCCCTTTGGTGGGATTGGGACAAAACCCAGCCCCTGGTTTCTTTCCCAAGGGTAAGTTGGTGGCTTTGGGGTTTTTCTTGTCCTCTGCCTTAGGAAAGAAGTTTGAGTTGAGCATCCCACATCACCATGAACCACGGGAAGACTCTCTCCCCTTGGAAAGACATCGGTGGAAAAGCAAAGATCCGTTTTTTGCTCTTGGCATCAAAAAACACCACCCTCCCTTCCTCATAGTCCAAGCAGATTCGTATCCGCTTGGGGACAATGCGTAGAGTCAAGGGGGTGGCATAAGGAGAGGTCATAGCCATGTACCCATTTTGGTTATGACACAGAGCCCATATCCCCTTATCGGGATTCAGGAAGACCATACGGTCCCTTGGAACAGACTCCTTGGCCACCCCAGTGGCCCAAAAGCCTTCTCTGTGGACCTCCACGTCCCAGTGGTGGCACCCAGACGAGAAGCCCCTTGAGCCCAGAACACACTCAAAATCACTGAACCTCCTGGAGTTGAAGGGCAGCTCCTGCTCACGGCCTTCCCACCGCACGAGCTTGCAGTCTTCCGAGAGATAAAGCCTGGGGTTGGCCGTCTCCGAGTCCAGCGTCATCTGTGCTGGAGGTGGAGAGAGAGTCAGGCTCATGGCAGCAGATCTGGGGGGGAAACAGGGCTTTTTCTCTCCCCTCCCATCCCTCTGACCCGGATGGGAACCCTCCAGGCATCGCCTGGTGGTGGGACCAGGGTGGGAGAAGGCGGAAAGGAGGCAGCAGAGCAATTTAGGTCAATCTATGGGGGCAGCAGAGCTCCTTTTACCATATTTTTTGATTTCATGTGATGGCTCGGTTGGGCACGCGTTCAGTTCACTTACTTGTCAAAGGAAGCTCGAACTCCAGTACGTCTAGAGGGAAGAGAAAAATGTGAGAGGCAGAAAGATGAGTTGGCGTGATTGTGGGATTCTGCAAAAGTCCCGAGAGTCAGGAACAGGCTTGGGGGAATGTCGAGAAACTTGAGGAGGCAGAGGAGAAGAAGAGGAGGACAGGCAGGGAACATCAGACCAACGCTCCCTGCTCCTTCGCTGTCTCATTGTGGGATCTTGACAGAAACAACCCCTCATTCAGCACCCAGGATGCGTTTCTTTCCCGTGGCTTCACTCCGTCCCTCCCCACCAAGAAGCACGATGGCATTTGCCTTTCTGCACCTGCCCTCGGTACCTTGCAATTTCTCCAGAAGTTCCTTGATGGATGGGTTCTTCTCAGTGAAATCAGAGAATTTCTTTTCCAGCCCCGGGGAAATATCGAGTGAGTGGGAGAGCATTTCCCTCTGGCCCCTGGAAGGGAAGAGGGGATGGATTTACGCCTGGTTGTAGTTTGCTGCTCCGTGTTTTCTCAGCACTCCCTGCTCCTGCCTCCTGCCAGCCCGTGTCCAAATTCATCATTCATTAAGGAGAGAGAGGCAGAGCCCTCCTTCCAACCCCCCGTGGCCTCGGTCAAGTCCAAGGGCTGTACTGCAGAAGAGCCAACCCGTCCTTACGTGCTTTCTCCCAGTGTGCTGCCACAGAGCTGCTCTGTGGTGGTGACATGGTGACAGGAGAAGGACCACATACCTGCTCAAGGTGGTTCCGATGTCCTGGATGAGAGAGAAAAAGAGACTCAGTGACATGGAACACCTCCCCTTGGAGTACCGGGGTCCCACTCTAAGGAAGTCCCTCTCTGAGTGGGTTGGGGTAGAAAAGCGAGGGCTGGAGACCAAGCTCAACGCGGGCCTTCACAGCAAGTTTGGGAAGCCTGGGCTCTCACCTTCAGGAGCTCCCAGTCTGGCTGCTGGTATGTCTTCTCCATCTCCCCAATCAGCGTGCCCAGGCTCGTCGTCTCCTCCAAAAGCCTCTGGAGGATTTCTTCATGGGCTTTCCTTATCTCTCTGTCCAGCTGCTCCACCTCAGCCAGAAGAGAGGACTCCTGCTTCTCCAGGAACTCATGCAACTTCCTGTATGTCCTCACAACCTTCTGCTTTGCAGCTTCTGTCCTCTCCTGCCAAGGGCAAGCCGAAGCGGGGAAAAGGGAAGCAGAGAGCAGGAGAAGAGCATCAAGGGTCAAGGGTGGGCCATGCCTTAGTGGACCCACCAAGAAGAGGCATTTGGGGAAGATACAAACCCCCTCTCCCTTCCTCACAGCCCTTGAGCATCACCCACCCCTGGGGGACAGGAGAACGAGGAGATGTTCCTCATTTCTTCCCCCACCCTCTGCCCCGGAAAAATGATGGGCACCTACAGTGTGGTCCTTGATTCTGTCTTGTCTCTCCTTCACGGAAGATTGAAGCGCCTCGTGCTCTGATTTCAGACGGTGCAGTTGGGTCTGAATGTGTTTCTGAGAGGAAGGAAAGAAGTCCCCTGTGGAATGGCATCGTGGTCTGGCACCCTCAGCAGAAGCAACAGGGAACTCTTGGTTTCTCTTGGGGTAAGTGTTGGCAGAGTTTTGGGACCCCCATGACTGTTTCAAGGCGATTATCCTTCCCCTTTTCCTTTTTTTGTCTTTTTCTATTTTGAGCAAGGTCAAGGCGCTTTCAGGGAGCTGTGGGGTGGTGGAAGGGACGAGGATCTCTTTGTATCCTTTCCTTATGAACCTGACCTTGATAAGGGACCCGCATCCTGGAGGACAGAGCCATTTATGGAGTTTTGCTGAGGGATTGTGGTGGGGAGAAATCCTACACCTCTGTTTCCTACCCTCCCCACAGCCCCTGCTTGTGGCTGAACCCTGGGGGAGAGGACCCCTTGGTCCCCAAGAGCGTGGTGCTCCTACGTCCGCCTCTTCCTCAGTGCAGGCAATGCCACCTCAAGAGTTGGTAGCAAGAGACAAGGATGGGTGAGTCCACAGGGGGTTTATCCCACTGCCCAAAGGCTCTACAGGGATCTCCACCCATCAAGAGCACCAACACCAGGAGCTTCTGGACCTTTGTGCCTCAACACACCCATAACCTCCTCACCTTGTACTCCTGGACAGCCTCGTCCACAGGAACCACAGAATGGTAACGGTGCACCTTGGACCTGTCACATACCACGCAGATAAGCCTTTTGTCGTCTTGGCAGAAGAGCTTCAGGGGTTCCTGGTGTTTCTCACACAAGTTGTCCCCTCCTTCCACCTCTCTGTCCCATTGCAGGTTCAAGCTCTTAGCTGCTTCACTTATGTTGGCCAACTCCCTGTTGGTGCAGGGGCTCCTCTGCAACAATTTACGTCCACACTGAGGGCAGCTGTGCCCACAGTGGATTGACACGATGTCCTGGAATATTTCCAGGCAGATGGAGCAGCAGGCTTCATCCTGGGGCGTTTCCACTGGCGTCCTGGCTGCCATGAAGAGCAACCCCCACAGCTTCAGTCTCCAAGTTTGTTTCGATTTGGAAGGAAGAGGAAGGAGAGAGATTTCCTGTTTCTACACCATTGGTTACACTGAGACCCAGCCCCTTCCCAGCAGGGCTTCAGGCAATACATTAACTCATATTGCTCTGGGAAGTAGGGGTTGGACAGCTGAGGAGGACAGGGATTGGAGATGCCCATCCCATTTTCACCCTTTTCTGGAGGCGCTGGGATTTTTCAGTCTCCAAAGCCACTTCCAATCAGTGGAGTCCAGTGGGATCTGGTGACTCAACAAGCAGCTGGAAGAGGAGTTTCACGCCCTGGTGGCAGCTCAGAGAGGTTGTGGTGCAGCTGGGGGTGGGAGACAAGCAGGGGCTGAAAATGCCTCTGAGATGTGAGGGACCTGAGCAGGAACTTGTCTTGGTAGCAGAATACCTGTTACTGTGATAAGATCAGTAGAAGGTAAAAATTATTTGTCAGCCCATGATTGGGCATTACTAGGGGAGTGGGCTTTGTGTCTCAGCGTATAGAAGTTTCTCTGTGTAGCGATGAAGTAGATTTGCTCACTGCACGATCAGCGAGTCCCTGATTTCCTCACACGCCACAAATGGCGCCCGACCAGGGACAAAGACTCAGCCCGAGGGTGGTCAAGGACCGGTGGCGTACCGCCGTGAGCCCAACGGAAGGCGTTGATCACCAAGGAGCTCCTATATACCCATCACGATATAAGGTTAGCACAGCCAGCGGCCGGGGAAGTTATTGTAATGGGGCGGTCTGCGGCGAAAAGGCAGCAGATACAGAAAGAGCTTTTAACGCGAATCGTTAAGGACGGAGGATTGAAGTTTCAGCCCCTTAAACTCGTACAGCTTTTTGTATGGATTGGGGATCATTGTCCGTGGTATCCCCCCAGCGGATCTTACGATCCTTCTAACTGGCAGAAAGTGGGAGAATGCTTGCAAGCCCGACTAATTACTGATCATGATGTTAACCCCAGTAATATCGTTACATGGAGTGTCATATATACGGCGTTAAGAACATCCTGCCGATTCTAACTCAGCTATTCCGCCTCCACCGGCTGATTTATTAACTGTAGAGGACGCAGCTCCTGCCGGTTCAAACCCTGACGCTGAGCCTGTCTGTGATTCAGCTCAGCCACCGCAATCGCCGTTAGCTGCCACAGTAGAAATAGCCGATGACTCAGACCCGCCGGTACCTGAGGATCCCTTTGATCCTGGTCCTACTGACCCTGAGCAAGAGCCCGGTTTGTTCCTGCCCTTAGCTCCGGTTTAAGCTACGGTGGCTCCTGCGCCAACCGCGGATCGGATTTTACAAGATACTAGACAAAGGACTATCAGTCGTGCCTCCGTTACACATCCGCCACCTTTTGCTCCTTCTCTAGTCATGGCCCCCAGTGATTCTCACAAGGCAAAAACGGGTTCCAGGGATGCGTGCAGAAAAAGGGCTTGGCAAGAGGGCGATATGCGGCTACAGCAGCTCAAATTCAAAGGGACAGATTTGTTTTCCAACAGGCGGCTACACTCGCTCCACCGGCTTTAAAACCAGTTCCCGATGGGAAACGTAGAGAACTGTCATTTGCGAGTATCCGCCAGGGAGCGCAAGAGCCTTGCGTACGATTCACAGACCGCTTGACAACAGCTGTTTCTCAACAGATTGAGCTTCCAGCAGCTGCTGGACTTTTATTAATGCAGTTCACAGTGGAAAATGCTCATGCAGATTGCCGCAGGGCTTCAGACCCTATACGCGGCAAGGCCACCGCTTTGAATTAATTTATTAAAGCGCGTCAGCATATAGGAATGGAAGAGCACAGAGCTGAGATGTTAGCGACAGCATTGGCTCAACAACTAACCCTGGCTCGTGCTGCTGTTAAAGGTTTTTCATGTGGGCAGGACGGACACATGAGAAAGGATCGCCCAAAACGAAGGGGAGAAAAGGATAAGACTCCGAATGAATTACGTCCTCGGTGCCAGAAAGGATATCATTGGAGCAATCAACATTGCTCTAAATGTGATACAAGTGGTAATCCCTTACCCTCTCTGCGGTCAGGAAATGCCAAGAGGGGCACTCGGTCCAGTCCCCCATGCCATCCCAACGGGGCCCAAGAGCAGAGGCTGCAATTAGCGCTACGAAGATGGGTTTGTTTCTTTTACCTGGGATAATTGATAGTGACTATCGGGGAGAAATTAAAACCATGGTATGGACTCCGAATCCTCCCTGTACCATACCAGCAGGTGAACGCATTGCTCAATTAATACCTCTCCCTAGTTTGTCTCCCTTTAACAGACGACACCGCTGCATCGGCACCGATTCGTGGAGCTGGAGGTTTCGGGAGTACAGGAGCCCCACAGATTTATTGGACTCAGCGGATCACGACCCAACAACCCTTTCTTACTTGTCGACTTAACGGTAAGGAATTCTCAGGGTTGGTAGATACTGGAGTGGACATTTCTATCATCCCTAAGTCTGACTGGCTGTCTGAACGGCCTGTTGTGGACACGGCTGCTTTAATTACTGGGGTGGGGAGGAACTCAGCTTCCCCAACAATCGCTACAATCCCTGCTGGCTGAAGGACCCGATGGCAAAATAGCTGAATTGAAACCGTACATTCTACCAGTACCCTGGACATTGTGGGGCCGTGACTTGATTTCACAATGGGGTTTGCTTTTAACTACACATTTTTGACTGGGGTCGCTGATGTCCAACCGCAACTCAAACTTAACGTGGTTAACCCATTCCCCTGTTTGGGTTGATCAGTGGCCCCTCAGAGGGGAGCAGTTGGAGCGAGCGCAAGAGCTGGTTGCAGAACAATTGCAGGTAGGACATATTGTCCCTTCTACAAGCCTGTGGAATACTCCAGTTTTTGTAATACCTTAAGAAATCGGGCAAATGGCGATTATTGCAGGATCTACGGGCAGTTAACGCTGTTATAGCTCCAACGGGGGCACCGCAACCGGGACTGCCGAATCCTACGATGATACCGCAATCTTGGAATCTTCTTGTCATTGATTTAAAGGATTGGTTCTTTACAATTTTTCTACATCCTGACGATTGTCCACATTTTGCCTTCTGCGTGCCTTCTATTAACACTGAAGGGCCTATGGGAAGATATCATCGGGTGGTACTTCCTCAAGGCATGAAAAACAGTCCGTTTGTCAATTTGTTGCTTATTCTGCTTTGAAACCAGTGAAAACACAATTTCCTACCCTGCTGTTTTATCATTACATGGATGATATTTTAATTGCTGCACCTGATGAGGTCTCAGTTACAATTTGCATTTGCTCAGGTGAAATTAGCCACGGAACGCTACGGACTTCGGATTGCACCCGAGAAGGTACAGCCTAGACCACCTTGGAAATATCTGGGTTGGCAAATCTTAAATAAAACCATTATTCCACAACCCATACGAATTGTCAATACAGTAACTGCATTGAATGAGTTACAGAAATTATTGGGAAGCATTAATTGGCTACAACCTTTGTTGGGGATTCCTACAGAATTATTATCTCCCCCGTTTGACCTTTTGAAAGGCGATTCTGATTTCTCATCCCCGAGGTCGATTACCAGGGAGGCTTGGCAAGCATTGCAGATTGTGGCAGACATGGTTAATACAGCCTTTGCGTCCAGGTATGATTTAAATTTACCTTTCCGTCTGTTTTTAATCCCTAATTCTTTCCAGAAGTACGCACTTATTGGCCAATATTTGGTGCCCCCCCCCCCAGCCCACTCGCTGGAAGGAGGAGAAGACCAGGCCTTGACAGCCCCCAAAGTCAACCCCATCCCAGCCAAACCCAGGACAGACGCCCTGGGGAGAACCTGGAAAAGCTGAGCTTCACTCCTGCTGGGACGAGGGGAGAAGAGGGGAACCTGCTTAAGGCCGGGTAAGGGAGAGGAGAAGGCGCTATCGAGGTAACGTGAGGTTTGGGACGTGCTCCTTCATCGTTAGAGAAGATGTTTGGCAAGGATTTCCAGCCGTACGCGCTTACTGGCCAATGGGATGAAGAGGAACAACAGCTATTTCTACTAGAATGGATTTTCCTTCCTCATTCACTTTCCAAAACTGTAACTACTTTGCTTGAGACGTCTGTGAGATTAATTTCTACAGGCCGACTGTGATGCCAGCAACTTCGAGGAGCTGATCCTGATTTCATTCATACGTACATCCCGAAGGAAGATTTTGCAGTGATGCTTCATGAAAAGTTTATCTCTACAGGCGGCCTTTGCGGATCACCTTGGCAAAATCCTTTACACCCTGCCGAAGCACCGTCTGCTTAACTCCCTAAAAGATGTTCCTCTGCAGCCTCTTTTTTTACAGCAATCTTCGCTGATCCCTAATGCCCGAATGGCATTCATGGACGGCTCTGGAAGAACGGGCAAGGCTGCTGTTGTCTGGCAAGAGGCCACGTGTGGGTGGGCAACACCCTGTTGTTTTTCAGTCGGGTTCTACTCAATGGGTTGAGCTTGCAGCTGCCATCCATGCATTCAGTTTATTTGCTGCTGAACCCCTTAACGTTGTCACTGGCTCTGCCTACGTCTTCGGTGTCATAGGAAGATTAGAAAAATCCCTTTTAAAGGAAGTTGCAAATCAGGACTTGTTTGCTCTCCTCTCCAGACTCTACATATTGATTTCACGGAGAGCTCACTTTTATTTTGAGTCTCGTTTACGCTCTCACGCTACATTACCTGGGCCCATGGTTAAAGGTAATGCTGTTGCCAATTCCTTCACCATGACTGTTGTGGTACCTAAGAAACTTCAACAGGCTCCGCTCTCCCATGAATTTTATCATCAGATGCCAAGGCACTCTCCAAGGACTTCCAGCTCACTCTGCAGCAGGCACAAGAAAAGGACATTGGAGCGTTGGAGTATGTCCAGAGGAGAGCCACCAAGCCGATGAGGGGTCTAGAGAAGAAGTCCTATGAGGAGAGGCTGAGGGAACTGGGCATGTTTAGTTTGGAGAAGAGGAGGCTGAGGGGAGACCTCATTGCCCTCTACAATTACCTGAAAGGAGGGTGTGGAGAGGTGGGTGTTGGCCTCTTCTCCCAAGGGAATAATGACAGGACCAGAGGAAACGGTCTGAAGTTGGGGCAGGGGAGGATTAGATTAGATATCAGGAAGAATTACTTTACTGAGAGAGTGGTCAGGCACTGGAATAGCCTGCCCAGGGAGGTGGTGGAGTCACCATACCTGGAGGTATTTAAGAAGCGTGTAGACGTGGCACTACAGGGCATGCTCTAGTGCCCAAGATTGCTGGGTTGTGTCTGATTGTGTTTGTTTGTTGGGTTTTTTTGTGGTTGGACTCGATCTCAAAGATCCCTTCCAACCACGAAGATGCTGTGAAACAGGATCTTGTCCCAAGGCCATCGATACCTCTGGCGAAGCCTGTTGCAAGCCATGCTTGGATCCAGTTCTACCACCACAGCTGTTCATGTCACACTGGGAGGTTCCACAGACCATGAGGACAGAACAGCAGATCAAGGTCTTTCATTCCAGTTCCTCACAGCTGCCACAATGGATTCAGGAGATTCAGATCAGCTACAGCCCTGTGGTGACACCCAGCATCAGGAAGGTGGTCCCAGCATGGTCTTGTCCTGTCCATGCTCCACCTGGGACTCTGCAGCCTGTCCCCAGCACCTGAGGAGACAAACACAGCCTCAGTGAGCTCAGGGACCAGCCCTTGGCCCCCAGCAGACACAGCACCCTCCCCACCACCCCACACCCACCCCTCCCTGACAGGGCACAAAGCCCTCACAGCTGGGAGCATCCCAGGCCTGGGAATGAGGGGGGTGGTCCAGGGTCCCCCCAGCACATCTCCTGAGCCCTCCTGCGCTCACCACAGCAGCTGGACACTACCCCCAGCACCCCAGGCTGGAGCAGGGGTGAGACTTTGAACCCCTGGGGGGCGATGGGATGAAGGGGGCATCAGCAAAGCTTCTTGTGGGTGCTTTGGGGAAAGACTCAAGTCAGGGTGAGGGAGGGAGCAAGGCAGAGCAGGGGGAAAACAGACAGCCCTGCAGTTCTTATCTTCTTTCCATCCCTGGAAGCGTTCAAGGCCAGGCTGGATGGGGCTTGGAGCAACCTTCTCTAGTGGAGGTGTCCCTGCCCATGGCAGGGGGGTTAGAACTTTATGATCTTTAAGGTCCCTTCCAACTTTAACCATTCTATGATTCTTATTCCCCCCCTCCACTTATCTGACCTATCCCTGCAGGTCTGGCACAGCTGGGGTCAACACAGAAACCAAAACTCTCTACAGCTGCTGCGGAAGAAACTCTCTGAGCCACACATGCAAATACTGGTAATTCCCAGCTGCTGAAACAGAGCTTTGGAACAGGCTCCTCTGGCCCAAAGGGGACACATCGAGTCACCCCAGAGATGTCCCTCTGGCCTTGGGCAAAGCAGCTCCCGTCCCGCCACTGCTTCCAGCCCGGTGCCTCCAAGAGCTTGGGAAAGCCAATGTTGGTTGTGTCGAGAAGAAGCCAGCTGCCTGCCAGGCTAACAGAACCGCTTCCTCCCGCAACGGCCCCAAGAGAAGGAAGCTCCAAAGATAATAGGAAGGGAATGCGGAGGGGGGTCCCGGAGCTGGATCGCCCCCCCTGGGAAAGCACCGGCAGGACCCGGCCCTCCCAGGAACCCACCGCAGCCCAAGGGAGCCCGAGGCAGAGCTCCGGGCAGCAGCGGGGCCCTACGGGGGGGGCAGGGGCTGGGGTCCCCCCCGCAGCCGGACACAGGCTCCTCCGGACCCCGCAGACCCCAAAACCCGCCCAGGACACAGCGGGCAGGGGGAGGCCACCACCGGCCCCAGAGGGAGAGAGGGAGGGAGGGAGGGAGGCGGGCAATGGCGGGGGCGCACGGGGAGCCCCAGCCCGACGGGATCCCTTCCCCACAGCCCCCCGAAGCCCCCAAACGATCGGCCGGGCCCCAGCAGCGCCCACGGACCGGCCTTACCTGCCCCACGGGACGCACCGACACAACCACCACCCGCCGCCGCTCTGAGGGAGGAACGCGCTATTTATACCCCTGCCGCAGCCCGCCCACCACTCCGCCCAATCAGCGCGCAAGAAGGAGGAGTGGCGGGGGACACAGCCAATCGGAGCGCTGTATTCAACTCCCCTCCCTCAGGACCTGCCCCTCCCCTCTCGTTCCGCCCGGCCCCAAGCGCCGCCCGTTTCAGGGGGGAAATTCTACCGTTTTTAGGGGGGCGTTTGCGAGGCCGCGAGTCGGGGGCGAAGCGCTTCCATATCCTCTATCAGGCGCTTCGGGGAATTTCCTTCCCAGCCCGGCCCACTTTGGGTGCAAACTCGGTGATCTTTAGCCCCCGCAGCCGCCAGCCACGACAGAAAAACCCTTGCCTCCCCCGCGGGGCCGTCGGTCCCTGGGGAGCCAGAGGCCTGTGCGCTCTCTCAGTGTCTTTCGGTGAGGGATCTGAGCTCTTTAATTAGGCAGAGGGAGAGCCTGAACTCAGCCGGGGGAGCTCCGGGCAGCAGCGGGGGTTTGACGGGGAGGGAGGGAGAGTCCCCGGCCCCGGAGGGAGGCGGGCAATGGCGGGGGCGCACGGGGTAGCCCCAGCCCGACGGGATCCCTTCCCCACAGCCCCCCCGCAGCCCTCAAAGGAGGGGCCAGGCCCCAGCAGCGCCCACGGACCGGCCTTATCTGTCACAGCAGCTACACCGAGACACCCACAACCCTCCCCACCCGCCACCGCTCCGCTCCCGCCGCCGCGCTGAGGGAGGAACGCGGTATTTATACCCCTGACACAGCCCGCGCACCGCTCCGCCCAATCAGCGCGCAAGGAGCAGGAGTGGCGGGGGATACAGCCAATCGGAGCGCTGAAGTCAAACTCCCCTCCCTCAGGACCTGCCCCTCCCCTCTCGTTCCGCCCGGCCCCAAGCGCCGCCATTTTGGGTGGAAATCGCACCGTTTCAGGAGCCTTTCCCGAGGCCGCCAAGCAAAAGGTCACACGCTCAGTCACGCTGTTCTGGGACATTTTGGGTGGAAACTCGGTGATTTGGAGTCCCCGGCGGCCGCGATGGAAACCCCCTTCCCTCCCCAGCACGGCCATGGGGAGCAGGGGCCTGTGGGGAGGAATATTAATTGCTTTACCATAAATAAGTAAGTTTTAATTAGAACGAAGTTGTGGGCTGCCATGCCCGGAGGCAGGGGAGTTTTCCTGTGGGTTTTGGTAGGAAATCCAAGTGTTAGTAACTGTTAGTGGGGGTGTCAGCCAGTAGGAAGGGTTCCACCCAGCAGCACCTCCTCAGGGGGGTCAGGATTTGGGGGGCCCCTGAGAGCCCCCCCCACGGGTAGGTAAACACAGGGGGACGGCGAGGGGCTCCAGCCACCCCTTCTCCCACCGTCAGCACCCCACGGGGGCTGCCAGGGCTGGAGGGAGAAGACCCCAGAGGGAGGCACCCCCTCCCAGCTGCGTCCTCCAAGGCTCCCAAAGTCAGGATGGAAAGTGCCCCTGGGGGGGGTGTGGGGGAGGAGGGGAGGGGACAGGGCTGCCCCCAGCAGGAGACAAACACCCATAGAAATACATTATGTTTTAATAAAGAGTACAAAACTGAAAATATAATGCGAGCAGAAAATAAGCCTCAGCGTGACACAGACTCTCGCTCTCATGGGAGCCCCACAAGGGCCACTTCACCCCCCAACTCTGTGGCCCCTCTGACCTGCCCAGGGCTTTCTGTGCCCACCTCATCTGGGAGCAGCCGCTCCAGCTCCAAGGCCAAAGCTTAAAAGAAGGTTTTTTGGGTTATTCTGTTGTCATTTAAGCCAAATTGGCCAATGACAAGACAACAGATGCTCTCCCCCACCTCTCACTCCAAGGAGAGGAGGAGGAGAGAGAGCTGTGAGTTTAGAAGGAACTAATTCAATGAAAAAAAAAAAGAAATAGATACGTACATTCTATACAAAACTCTATCAAGGTTCCAGGATGGCATCACGGGCAGGCACTGGGGAAGTCCCAGGCTGGACTCAGCCATTCTACATGGACTACATTCCCCATCTGGAGTCGGGAATGCAGGGATTGGCATCAAAGACAGACGAATAGACAGGGTTCTCCTCAGATTGTCGGCCAGCGAACAAAGAGCTGACCCTTCGGTCCCTCGGCTTTTGTACCGAGCGTGGGGCAGATGGGATGGAACACCCCCTTGGTCAGTTTTGGAGCCCCCATCCTGTCCACTCCTCCCCACAGGCGTGACCCCCTCTACGCTCTTCTGCTTCCAACCCTCCAACGGGGCAGGTAACAGAGTTACCTTGGTTGTTAAAGCAGCAATCATAAGCCAAAGCCTCTCTGCACCCTAGTCCCTGGCATTAACTCTCAATATAGTTAGCTGACTTAATTATCAACCCAAGAGTGAGAGCAGGGTGTGTTTAAACAACGTGCTGTTAATTTCAGAGAGCAGAAGAGGATTAGGTAAAAAATAAAATAATTTAACAAGAAAGTTGGTGCTGTTCTACCTCAAATTCTGTCAGAAGCGGTTTGTGACACAAGCAAGAAGAGCTCTGGGATGGTCCCAGAGAGAAGGAGAAAGAAACCGGTTCCATGCATGAGGTCCCAGCCCCAGCCGGCCCACAGCAGCTCCCACCACATCTCCCGACCTGCAGGGCCAACCCAGACGAGAGGGAGGGACATCCCTCCACCACTCCACGCTGCTGGAAGAGGTGAAGCTGTGACTCCTCAGCATGGGAATGGTCCTTTCTCCAGCACCTCTCTCACTTCAGCACTTGGGGCTTGCTGCAGATGTACGGCCGGCGCTGTGAGCAGTCTGTACTCCCCAAAACATGGTCGTACAAATACGTACACTCTGCCTGGCCGTGCACCTTAAACCTGCAACAATCAGCAAAGACACCGCTGGGACCCTGGGGGACGCGGTTGTCCCCTCAAGACACCGGGAGGAGACAAGGGCTGCCTGCAAGGGACAGCCCCAGCAGACACCTCCCACCAGGACCCTGCCCGTCCCACCGCAGGATGGTCTCCCCACGGCCCCGGCTCCCAATGGGACTCACGTCTGGTTGAAGCTGCTGCCGTCCACCCACTCCAGGCGTTCGCCCCATCTCCGCAGCCCAATCCAGTAATCGATGTTGCCCTTGAGGCGTGAGAGGAACTCCTGGGCAGGAAAGAGAGAAGCCAACAGTCAGGAGATGCTGCTGCCAGCCCCACACCAGTCCCTGTCCCAGCCCCCCATGGCTACCACCAGCCCTGGGATGGCAGCAGCTCCCACCCCACACCTGCTCCAACAAGCTCCAGAGCTGCTGCAGGAGCTCACCAGCCCACCCAGCACTCTTGGTCCTGCTCTGACCCAGCTCTGCTCCCACCCTGGGCTCTGTACCCAACACAGGAACCCCCCCACCCCCACAACGGCCCCTCACTCACCATTTCCCACTCCCTCCTCAGCATGGCCAGCGAGGCCCCGTGCGAGGAGCACTGCTCCTGGCTCCACTCCCAGCTCCCCTCATCCCCCGAGAGGTAGTAGCAGACATTGCGGTACCCGACCCAGCCATCAGGACACGCCAGCACCGGAGCCAGCACAGCTAGATCCCCTCCATGTCTTCCTGCTGGAGAGGGAAGGGGAGAAGGGCAGAGGATTGGGCTCCGCAGGGACCAGGGGACACAGCTGCGTGGGGCAGGGAAGGAGGCAGCCGCTCCTCCCTTACCTGAGAGGACAGCAACAGCCGCGGTCAGAGCCAGGACCAGAGCCACCAGCACGGCCACCACCAGGACCCACAGCGGATGGAAGCTGTGGCACTTGTCTGGAGGGGGAAAGAGCCACTCGGGGTGAGGATGGTGCTGTCCCCCTCCCATCCCTGCCACCCCCACCACCAGCTGCCCAGGGAACACGGGAGGGGACCCCTCCCCAGACCCTTTTACCCCCCACAAACTCAGCTGCTGCTTCTCAGTGCCCTCCCTGGGCACAGGAACTGCCACGGGGCCATTCCCAGCTGGCAGCAAGGGACAGTCACACAGAGCAGGACGAGGCTGTCACCCCCCAGACCCTGTGGGACAGCCCGCAGCGGGAGAGCTGCCAGACAGATGGAGATGAGGGGGCTGCTACAGCCCCCTTGTTGAGGAGCAAGCAGAATATGAAGCCTTTTCTAGAGACCTGGAAGAAGCCTCACACTTGCCAGCCCCAATCCTCGTGGGGTGACACTGCCCATGGGGACACTGCCCCCTCCCAACAGGCCACAGGGGGGGACCCCGCACTCACCCAGGACTGTTCTGTGCGTCCTTCTGCCTGCAGCCCCAGCCACATCTGGGTGAGGGGACGCTCCTCCACCCCAGGGACTCAGGGGCTTTTCCACATTCCCATCACTGCAGCAGAACCCGTTTGCGTGTCCCATGGCACCCTGGAAAGTGAAACCATTTTGCTCATGACAAACAGGATCTTGCTCATTTCAAGTCTGGCTCGGATCCTGTTTTTCTACCACTGCTTTTATCGCTGTGCTGAGAGAGGGCAGGGAACAAGACTCAACGCATTGGGATGATTAATTCTTTTATCTGGCACCAGGCCTGCTTTTCTCAGAGCAGCCAGGACCACAGGGGGTCACCCAGGCTCATGAAGTCGATGCCCACACACCCCTGTCCTGTCCCTGCTCCCCCCAGGGACGCTGCAGCCGGTCCCCCAGCAACTGGGGAGGACAAACACAGCCTCAGGGAGCTCAGGGACAAGCCCTTGGCCACCAGCCATCACCCTCCCCACAAAAGGCAGGGTAAACAACACAGCGAGGCCAATTAAGGAAGGCAGGCAGATAAAGAGAGGAAGAAAGACAAGTCTTTGCATTTCCCTCCAGCTGAGCCCAGCACCCCGGAGCTCCACCAGCCAAGGCAGAAATCCCCCTCAACCCCCAACAGCTGCTGGAGCAACCAGCTCCCCATCCTGGCAGGGAAATGCCAACGCCTGGCCCTGGAGAGCGGCCGGAGAAGCTCACTCAGCACAAAGGCACAGGGCTGCTCCCTCCAGAGCTCTGCCAAGGGCTGGGCAGATGTCAATAACCAGTATTTTTAGTTGTTTATGAAAAACACTCTCTTTCCCTGCTCAACAAAGCAGAACTGCCTCCTCCCCGAAACCTCCCCCAGAGGACAGAAGCTCCAGCGCCCACAGACAGAGAAGGGGACTGTAGGGGGGGGGTCCTGGAGCTGAACCCCCTACCCGGGAAAGCCCCGGTGGGATCAGACCTTCCCAGGAACCCAGCGCAACCCGAGGGAGCCCCGGGGTCAAAGTCAATGGGGGACCCCCGAGCTCAGAGAGGGGGGATCCGGGCAGCAGGGGGGCCCTATGGGACCCAAACCCACCCTGGTCGTGGGGTAGGAATTAGGGGTGGTGGGGGAGGAAGAGCCTGGGTTCTCTCTGGCT
Organism: Numenius arquata; assembly: GCF_964106895.1. Taxonomy (NCBI): domain Eukaryota; kingdom Metazoa; phylum Chordata; class Aves; order Charadriiformes; family Scolopacidae; genus Numenius; species Numenius arquata. The sequence continues at coordinate 2,772,694 of NC_133603.1, read as the reverse complement.
ACGGGGTGGAGTGGGGATGGGGGTGAACCGACCCCTCTCTGGACGTGGGGAGGGTTGGGGGGACTGGAAATTGGGGTAGGGGAGGGGGACACTGGGGAACTGGGGGAGGCCCCGTGCCCTCTCTGACCACAGGGTGGGGGACTGGGAGGGAAGGGGGGAACCCGGGCACCTCTCTGGCCGTGGGGTGGAGTGGGGTTGGGGGGACGGGGGGTGGGAACCGACCCCTCTGCGGCCGGGGGGAGGGTTGGGAGGGAAAAAGGGAGGGGGGGGTGAACTGGGGGAGGCCCCAGGGCCCTCTCTGGCCGCGGGGGGGGATTGGGGAACCCTCCCTACCTGCGCCCACCCAGAAGCTCGCTCCTTCCTCGCTTTGTGCTGCCCTAGAGGGGGGTGGGAATTGAGGGACTCGGTTTTAATAAAGCCCAGCCAGCGCCCGGCCAATCAGCGCGCAAGAAGGAGGAGTGGCGGGTCAGGCAGCCAATGGGAGCGCTGCTTTTAAGAGACTCACCTCCCCCTGATCCACCCCGGGGCAGCGCCTCTGGGCGTTATATACGGGGAGCCTCAGAGAAGCGGCGCCGAGAATGGAGAAGGTGAGTAATTTTTTGCCAGGTTCAGCCGTCACTAGTAATTAGTAGGGTGGGAGTTAGTAATTAGTGACGTGGTTTGGCGGCTGGAAGCCCCGAAGTGCTAAAACGGGCTGAGATTGGGACTGGCTCTGAGGAACAAAGTGGTTTTTTCCGCTGGGGGTGGTGAGGCCCCGGCCCAGGTTGCCCAGAGAGGGGGGAGATTGGCCCCGTCCCTGGAAACATCCCAGGGCAGGTTGGACGGGGCTCTGGGCGACCTGCTCTGGTTGGAGATGTCCCTGCCCGGGGCAGGGGGCTGGACTCCAGGGGCTTTGAAGGTCCCTTCAATCACAAACAAGTTGATGATTCTCTATGAAAATCCACCCAAAACTGGATTCAGGTGCTTCTATTTGGCCGGGACATCCTCCTGCACGTAAGTAAATATTTCCCCTTGCTCTAATTCTTGTTTATTGCCCAACAGCCATCTGTTGCGTAGGTTCCAAATTGCATCTGGAAATGGGGAAGTTCTCAAGACACAGAAATACTTACCCTGACCCCTGCAATATTTCAGGCACCCCTCCTTCTCATAGATCCCATGGTACATGCTGATAACACAGAGCAATTTTCCACACTGGAGCAAAAGCCGTGGCTGTTCTCAGCGCCATCCCCCAACCCCTGCCTGTTCTGAGAATGGGTTGTCCCCAGCCCACCTCAATTTTGGCCTGGGGGGGTTCCGAGGTGGGAGGCAGAGCCGGGGGATGAGCCCTGGGCCGGGGATGCTGCCTGAGCAGAGGAGGAGGGAGGCAGCTCCCCCCTTCATTCCACGACCTGAGATGAGGGGACAGAGCACCTACAGCACAGGTGGTGGTGACACACAGCTGGGAGGAAGCGGGTGACACCCCAGGAGGCCATGCCACCGTCCAGCGAGAAATGGCCAGGCTGGAGAGATGGGCGGAGAAGAACCTCGTGAAGTTCAACCTCAGGAAGAGCAACCCCCTGCACCAGTACAGGTTGGGGGTTGACCTGCTGAGAAGAAACTGGGAGTCCTGGTAGACACCAAGTTGCCCATGAGCCACCAACGTGCCCTTGTGGCCAAGAAGACCAATGGTCTCCTGGGGGGCATTAAGAAGAGCGTGGAGAACCTCAAGGGAGGTCATCCTCCCCCTCTGCTCTGCCCTGGTGAGGTCCCATCTGGAGCACTGGGTCCAGTTCTGGGCTCCCCACTTCAAGAAGAACAGGGAACTGCTGGAGAGTGTCTAGTGGAGACTAGGAAGATGATGAGGGACTGGAGGATCTCTCTGCTGAGGAAAGCTAAGAGACCTGGGGCTGTTCAGCCTGGAGAAGAGAAGACCGAGGGGGGATCTTATCAATATCTAAAGGGCGGGTGGCAAGAGGATGGGGCCAGACTCTTCTCAGGGGTGCCCAGGGACAGGACAAGGGGCAACAGGGACAACCTGGAACAAGGGAAATTCCATCTCAACATGAGGAAAAACTTCTTTACTCCGAGAGTGCCGGAGCCCTGGAAGAGGCTGAACAGAGAGCGTGTGCAGTCTCCTTCTCTGGAGATATTCCAAACCCGCCCAGACACCTTCCTGTCCAGCCTGCTCCGGATGAATCAGCTTTGGAAGGGGGCTGGACTGGATGATCTCCAAAGGTCCTGGTCACTGTATAATTCCATGACAAAGGCATTCAGCCAAGTCTTCTCCAGATTTGGCAGCTGATTCGCCTGGAACTCCATTGCTTTTTTCCCTGCAGGAATTCCTTGCAAAACATCTTCTCTAATGATGAAGGAGCTCGTCCCAAACTGCATGTTACCTTGATAGCACCCTCTCCTCTCCCTTACCCGGCCTTGAGCAGGTTCCTCTCTTCTCCCCTCGTCCCAGCAGGAGCAAAGCTTGGCTTTGCCAGGCTCTCCCCAGGGCGTCTGTCCTGGATTTGGCTGGGATATGGTTGACTTTGGGGGCTGCTAAGGCCTGGTCTCCTCCTCCTTCCAGCGAGTGGGCTGGGGGGGGCACCAAAAATTGGGACAAAACCTCTTCCTCTTCCCATTCTCTCCCCCATCCCAGGTGGGGGCAGTGAGCGAGGGGCTGCGTGGTCCTGGCTGGGGTTCAACCACCTTGGTGTCCTGGGGGCAGGACATGTCATCCCTCTCCCCTCCCTGGTACCCCCAAAAAGGGGGCTGTGGCCCCTCTGCCTGGCCCGGGCACTGCCGTCCATCCCGTTGGGGGGTGGTTGGTGTTGCCAGCGTGGAGCAAGCACCGAGCTTCTGTCCTGAGGGCCAAACTGGGGGAAACTGGGAGGTGACAAAGTCCTTTGGTTACCACATTTGTCTGGGCAATGTCCCAAGAGCCGGACACCAGTTAATGAGGGACTGGAACCACAACCCAGCTGATAAAACCTTCATAGCTCCAGAAACAGCTCGGGTAAAGAAGATTAAATAGTAATAACAAGTTTTCCCTATTTTGGTTTTGCAGAGGCAGCACGGGAATGAGCATGTCCTTTCTGACCCTTGGAAAATTAAACTCTGCCTGGCACCCAGGTCTCAATCTCTCCATGGAAATCCCAGACCAATAATTCTGCTTTTTTCTGCTGCAGCGTGGACAGACAATAAAAAGGCTGAGATCACCTGCAAGCCCACGAGCGGAAAAAAAATGAAGGGAGGTGTCATCCTGTGAAGGCAGATGTGGGGACCATCCTGCTGCCAAAACCACTCCTGAGAGCATGAGTAACCCCTTCTTTAATTGCCTGGAGGCAGAAATGGGACCGAAATGGGACAGAATGGAAAGGGGAGACCCCAAGTGGAAGGGAAAAAGCCTCCCCAGCATCACGGCATGGGGGAAGGGGACCAGTGCCGAGCAGCCGGGGGAGGGCTGCGGAGAGGCCAAGGTGGTTTCCGTGGGCGCAGCAGCCTGGAAGCGAAAGCAACAGCTTTTAAAATTTAGTTTACTTTTAATTGAAGCCTGTGTGACTTGCCAGAACAGGAACCTCTTATCTCCCCTGGGATTCTGCGCAGCATCAACACAAAGTTCCCAAAGGGGAAGAGTTGAATCTTTTAGAGGAAAAAGCTGTAGAGTGGGGCTGTCTCACGGCATTTTCCAGGATGCGGCCGTGTAAACACTTTATATTTTATTTCTATTTTCTTTTATTTTATTCTTTCCTTCCCAGAGTCGATGCCAAAGCCCCTCTGGGCACCCAGGGCTGGGGGTGGGATGGGGAAACCGAGGCAGGGCAGAGCCGTTGGCAGCTGTCTGAGGTTTGGCTGAAGGTGGATTTCAAACCACGTTTTCCCAGAAGTAAAAATAGAAATAAGGACTTTGTTCTGCCCTTTGAGAGGCACCTGCTGCACTCCTGATGGGGCAGAAATATGTTTACAAGAGCTGTAGGCAAAAGCAGGCTTTAAATCCTGCAATAAAGTCGCCTTTGGGGAAGAATAAAGGCAAAAAAGAGACCCAAGAAAGAGGAAATGTCCCACTGGCAAGCAATGAAGAGAAATGACACAGCTATGCGTGACAATCAGCCTGTCACAGGCTCCTTTGTGGGTTTTATCTCTCGGTATCATTAAGACACACCACTCATTAGGCTACCGGTGCTGATTGAAGCCTGTCTTTCCGCTGACGTGTCCTAAAACGGCCCTTCTCGGTCTGTTCGGGTGCTTTCTTACAGGGGGTATTTCTCTGTTCTCTTCTGTTTCTCATAGACCTCGTTAGGTTTCGTGAATACACGGTTAACTTTATGCCCGCTGAGAGGTACACACACGTCTGCATCAGCTCACACACTCAGTAAAGTAATTCTTCCTAATATCTAATCTAAACCTCCCCTGCCCCAACTTCAGACTGTTTCCTCTGGTCCTGTCATTATTCCCTTGGGAATTATTATTCCCTTGGGAGAAGAGGCCAACACCCACCTCTCTACACCCTCCTTTCAGGTGGTTGTAGAGGGCAATGAGGTCTCCCCTCAGCCTCCTCTTCTCCAAACTAAACATGCCCAGTTCCTTCAGCCTCTCCTCGTAGGACTTCTTCTCTAGACCCCTCACCAGCTTGGTGGCTCTCCTCTGGACACGCTCCAGCAGCTCAATGTCCTTCCTGTAGTGAGGGGCCCAGAACTGAACACAGCCCTCGAGGTGAGGCCTCACCAGTGCCCAGTCCAGAGGCACCATCACTGCCCTGCTCCTGCTGGCCAAGCTGTTCCTGATACAGGCCAGGATGCCGTTGGCCTTCTTGGCCGCCTGGGCACACTGCAGGCTCATGTTCAGCCGGCTGTCCACCAACACCCCCAGGTCCTTTTCTGCTGGGCAGCTTTCCAGCCTCTCTTCCCCGAGCCTGTAGCGTTGCCTGGGGTTGTTGTGACCGAAATGCAGGACCCGGCACTTGGCCTTATTAAACCTCATCCCATTGGCCTTGGCCCAATGATCCAACCTGTCCAGGTCCCTCTGTAGAGCCTTCCTACCCTCGAGCAGATCAACACTCCCACCCAGTCTGGTGTCATGTGTGAACTTACTGAGGGTGCACTCAATCCCCTCCTCCAGATCATCGATAAAGACATTAAACAAGACTGGCCCCAAATCTGAGCCCCGAGGGACACCACTGGTGACCGGCCGCCAACAAGGTTTCACCCCGTTAATCACAACTCCCTGGCCATGGCCATCCAGCCAGTTTTTTTACCCAGTGAAGTGTACACTTCTCTATGCCATGATTCGCCAGCTCCTCCAGGAGAACGCTGTGGGGAATGTCTGTCGGTCTCTGCCGTCCATCCGTCAGCTCCCCGCTGGAGCGCAGATCGGCAGCCATGACGACGACGCTCCTCTTTCTGCCCTCTGCTGTTTCTCCTCGCTCTTCCATCTCGGCTTTAGCAGCACTTTATTTCAACAGAGTTCCAAACATCGCCTATTTTCAGAAAGCCGGGAAGCAAAAAATTCCCGGCTCTTCTGCTCCCGTCCCCGCCGCCTTCCGCAGCTCCAGCCTCGTCCTTCCTCCTCTCTCCTTCGCACCAGCTTCTTCCTCGCCTCCTGGCTCAGAGAAGGGGAATGTCACCCATTGCTGCCGCCTGCCGCTTCCCAGTTCCCTCCCCATCTACGTCCAGCTCTTCTTTCTCTCCCCGTCTGCGCCTCGCAGCCAGCCCCACCGTGCGGCTGCAGTAATAACAGTCCTATTTAATTGCCTGCATCGTAATTAATCCTGCTGCATTGACAAGACTGCATTAAAAATACTCTTAACGAGGGCCACAAAAAGGCAGTGGTGGCGGCGGGTTGTTGTGACTCGACGGAGTCGTAAGGAGGGAGGGGAGGATTTTGATGCTTTTGACCCGTTTCTTCACCGCCGGTGGTTTCTCCCCTGACCCCCAGTAACCCCCAGCGCCCCCCAACTCCCTCATTATATGGAAATTATACATAATTTATATAGAATTATATAAAAATGGGGGTCCAGCTCCCCCCCCACTTTACAAGAGGAAGGGGAAAGGGAGGGGGTGACCCTTCGGAGGTGCCACCCCCGTGTCCCCATGTCCCTCGTCCCCCTCCTCCGGGGGGTCGGGGTGTGTTTGCCCTCCTTGGGTGAGCTCATGTGGCAGAGGTTGAGGCGTCGAGGGCAATTAATTTTTTAGCCTAAATAAGTACAATTTAATTATAATATTTTTTTAGGATTATAATGCGGTGGGATTGAGGCTCTTTGCTGTATTTACTGAGCACGAGCAGCTGGATTTGCTGATGCTTTTAGGTCACAATAGAGGTATTTTTCTTAATGGTTTTTCTTAATTAATTCTCTAATTTATTTTTTTAAGTAATTTTCCCAAAACACAGAGAACTGAAGAGCACCAGCCTCGGGAAAAACCCCTCCCAGCGTCTCGCCGACATCCTTCCCGCCCCGAAAGACTAGACACAGGTATGTCCCAGCTGCAAGGAGAATTATTTGCGCTCTTTGTTTTGCTTTTTAAACCCCTAAACGCCTCTTTTTTCACCTCCTTTTTAACACCCTGCACTTCCTCTCCGCCTTGGCTGCCAGCCCCGTGCCACCAGCGTCCCCCTCTCCTCCGCTGCCCCTCGGTGACTTGTGCTGGGACCTGGGGGGAGATCACCGCCTGAGGATGAGGAGGGGGGCGGGAGGAAGATTGAGGGGGGGTCTTGGGGAGGGGAACCCCAAAAGGAGGGGGTGCGATTGGGGGGGGCTCTGGATCCCCCCCAGAGCCGTGGAAGGGACAGGGAGGGTGACAGGGACAGAAGGATGCTCCTTCCAGCCCTCCCCTTCCCAGCTCGGAAACAGCACACAGAGCCCAGATAATTTAAACGTGGTTATTAATTAGCACAGATGGTTGTTGTCACACAACATCGTCGCCACCATCTCCTGAGTTGTCCCCCCCATGGAGGGTGGGGGGCGATCCTGGTGGCCCCCGTGCTCAGAGCTGGGTGGCTTCTTTCTGGCAGACCCACTGCACGGCGGAGCCGCAGCTCTCGGGGCTGATCCTGCCCTCCCTGATCACCCCGCAGGATCCACCTTCATCCCGGGGGCTCAGCTGGAATCTGGGGTTCAGGAGGGACCCCACGTCACACACCCAGGGCCCTGAGATGACGCTGCCCACCCATGTCCCCCCCCTCCCAAAAAAGCGCTCACCGGCTTGGGTCCAGGCGGGAGCCGTTCAGCCAGGTCCAGCCCTTCCCGGCCAAGAGGCCGATCCAGAAGTAACGGGTGGGTTTTTGGAGGATCTCATTGACAAAATCCTGGAGCCGGAGGTGGGGGTGGGGGGGAGAGAAGAGGACACAGGGTGACACCGACGTGCCATAGGTCACCACCCCAAAACAGGTCCCCCTGTCCCAAGACAGAGTGCCCCCCCCTCCCCGTTGTCCCCCAGGCGAAGGCACCCAGGGCTGGGCGCTGACCCCAGGTTTCTTGGTCCTTCCCCAGGTGCCACCAAACCCCGTCCCAAACCCCTTTACCAGCTCCTCCTGGTCCTCCAGCATCAGCAGCTTGCCCCCCCGCTTCCCACAGTCCTCCCGGCTGGAATTCCAAGGGCTCATCCCACGGGACGCCCAGTAGCACTTGGTCCCCCGCAGCGTCCAGTTGGTGGGGCAGAGGGTGCACCCTTTCTCCTCTGGGGACAGACAGAGGGACACCCCCACGCTGAGGCACCCCCGCTGTCACCGCCATCCGGCCAGGGGGATGCTCCCTCACGGTTTATTGGAGGGGGGGACCCCAAGAAGGGGAGTAGGGGGGGTTACCTCGCAGGGGGCACAGGCTCTTCCTCAGCCCCGAGCCGGTACAACTGAATCCCAGCGACGCATTCCCGCATCCCCGTGTCCCCTCGGGCTGTCCCCTCTCCGACACCAGCAAAGCCACTGGGAGAGATGGATGATGGAGGAGATGGAGGGGGCACCCACCCAGTCCCTCCCCACACCCCCTCTAAAAACACCCTCTCCCCCCAACTCACCACACACCATGAGGGACAGCGCCAGGGTGGCCGTCAGGGTCCCAAGGAGGCAGCAGGAATGGTGGGGGGCTCCTGCGAGGACACTCGCCCGCCGTGGGGCACAAACCCCCTGGGGGTCTCGCAGGACAGATCCTGTGGTCAGGGGTACCAAAAAAAAAAGGGGGAGGGCGGCTAAGGGGGGTTGAGAGCTTCCATCATCCCCCTCCCATCCGCACAGAGCCCAAAGAAGAAGGGGATCTGGGGGCAAAGCACCCTGATGGGATCCCCCCCTCCAAACCGCTGCAGACCCCAGTAAGGACCAGCAGCAGGAGGTGGGTGTCCCCAGAAAGCCCTCTCCTCCCTCTTTTGGGGTGACAGCTCAGCAGAGGTAGGGCAGCAGCCAGCCCGGGGGGGGCGTCTGACGAGCCACAGCCTCCAGAAAAGCCACCCCCCCCTTCCCAGACCCTCCGCCCTCCCTCTGTGCCTCAGTTTCCCCAGCTTGAACAGCTCTCAGGGACCTGATGTTCATCACTGACCCCTATTTCCTCTCTCCCCCACCCAATTTGGGGGCTGGACACGACACACCAGCAGATGCCCCCCTTCCCTTTCCCACCCCCCAATACCTGCACCCCGGAGGGGAGCCGGTTTCCCTGCAGCCCACCGCTTCTCTAAGGCCATGTAGCCGTCCTCGTCCTCCATGCCACCGAAGAGCCAGGAGGGCAGAGGGTTGGGGACAGGGAGGAGGGGACAGGAAACCCAAGCCCCGATGACCGCTCTGGGGCTCCTGCCACCAAGCTGTGAACTGGCAGTGAAAAGTGTCCGCAAATGGCTGGGGACGGCAGCCCTGATACCCCGGTGAGGGACACTGGGGGTGTCCAGGGGGTCACCAGAGACCTGCACACCAGGGGGGTTGATGGTAACCCCCAAGGGTGGGGACCCGAGCAGGGACTGTCCCATCACGTTCTGCCCCACGCACATCTCCATCTCCACGTCCCCCTGTGGTCTGCAGCAGGGTGGGAAAAACCCCGAGGGAAGATCCATCGGGGGATATTCCTTAGGAGAAGGGAACGGGAGCAAATGTGGCATTCTCCTCGGTCATTCCAGTGGCAGGGAAGGAGGGGGGAATCAACAAGAAGAGCCAGCAGATCCATGCCTGGCTCCAAGCCAGTAAAGGAAGGAAAAGCATCAGTCCGGACCTCTCAGCTCTATCACTGCAGCTCAGAGAAACCAGCTGGGACCTTGGAGGGTCTTGGAGGCACCACCAATCTCCAGGGACGCGTGAGGATCCATGTTCCAGAGCAGTCTCGGCAGGGTGTTGCTCTGATGGCCCACCTTACCCCAAGGGCAAAGCTGATGTCCCAAGGCTGAGGAGTGGCAGAAATTGCTTCTGACAGCCAGGAAGGCCCTGCCCTGCAGTGAGCTGCACATTTGAACCCTCCAGGTCACCCAAGAGATGCTGGAGTCCTCCCAGATGACACTACAGAGGCTGTCAAAAAACCCTACAGAGGCACCTACAGGGTACTGAGGTCCTTCCCAAGCCCTAGCCAGGTCCTGTCACCCCTCATGTCTCAGAGGCATTTTCAGCCCCTGCTTGTCTCCCACCCCCGGCTGCACCACAACCTCTCTGAGGTGCCACCAGGCCGTGAAACTCCTCTTCCAGCTGCTTGTTGAGTCACCAAATCCCACCGGGATGGTGGGATTCCCACCACTGATTGGAAGTGGCTTTGGAGAGTGAAAAATCCCAGCGCCTCGAGAAAAAGGTGAACATGGGATGGGCGTCTCCAATCCCAGTCCTCCTCAGCTGTCCAACCCCTACTTCCCAGAGCAATATGAGTTAATGTATTGCCTGAAGCCCTGCTGGGAAGGGGCTGGGTCTCAGTGTAACCAATGGTGTAGAATCAGGAAATCTTTCTCCTTCCTGTTCCTTCAAAATTGAAACAAATTTGGAGGCTGAAACTGCGAGGGTCGCTCTTCATGGCAGCCAGGACGCCTGTGGAAACCCCCCAGGATGAAGCCTGCTGCTCCATCTGCCTGGAAATATTCCAGGACCCCGTGTCCATCCACTGTGGGCACAGCTGCCCTCAGTGTGGACATAAATTGTTGCAGAGGAGCCCCTGCGCCAACAGGGAGTTGGCCAACATAAGTGAAGCAGCCAAGAGCTTGAACTTGCAACAGGACAGAGAGGTGGTAGGAGGGGAGAACTTGTGTGAGAAACACAAGGAACCCCTGAAGCTCTTCTGCCAAGACGAGGAAAGGCTTATCTGCGTGGTGTGTGACAGGTCCAAGGTGCACCATGACCATTTTGTGGTTCCTGTGGACGAGGCTGCCCAGGAGTACAAGGTGAGGAGTTCATGGGTGTGTTGAGGCACAAAGGTCCAGAAGCTCCTGGTGTTGCTGCTCTTGATGGGTGGAGATCCCTGCACAGCCTTTGGATGGCTTGTGGGATAAACTCCCTGTGGAGTCAGCCATCCTTGTCTCTTGCTACCAACTCTTGAGGTGGCATTGCCTGCCCTGAGGAAGAGGTGGAGGTAGGAGCATCACGCTCTTGGGGATCAAAGGGTCCTCTCCCCCAGGGTTCAGCCACGAGCAAGGGCTATGGGGAGGGTAGGAAACAGAGGCGTAGGATTTCTCCCCACCATGATCCCTCAGCAAAACTCCATAAATGGCTCTGTCCTCCGGGGTGCGGGTCCCTTATCAAGGTCAGCTCTGCTGAAGATCAGTAGGAAAGGAGAGGGAAAGATCCTCAGCCCTTCTCCCACCCCACAGCTCCCTGAAACCTCATTGACCTTGATCAAAATAGAAAAAGTAAAAAAAAAAGGAAAAGGGAAAATGTTAATTGCCTTGAAACAGTTATGAGGGTCCCAAAACTCTGCCAACACTTACCCCAAGAGCCATCAAGACATCCCTGTTGCTTCTGCTGAGGGTTGCAGACCATGATGCCATTCCACAGGGGACTTCTTTCTTTCCTCTCAGAAACACATTCAGACCCAACTGCACCGTCTGAAATCAGAGCACGAGGCGCTTCAATCTTCCGTGAAGGAGAGACAAGACAGAATCAAGGACCACACTGTAGGTGCCCATCATTTTTCCTGGGCAGAGGGTGGGGGAAGAAAGGAGGAACTTCTCCTCCTCCTCCTGTCCCGCAGGGGTGGGTGATGCTCAAGGGCTGTGGGGAAGGGAGAGGGGGTTTGTATCTTCCCCAAATGCCTCTTCTTGGTGGGTCCCACTAAGGCATGGCCCACCCTTGGCCCTTGATGCTCTTCTCCTGCTCTCTGCTTCCCTTTCCACGCTTCGGCTTGCCCTTGGCAGGAGAGGACAGAAGCTACAAAACAGGAGATTGTCACGAAATACAGGAAGTTGCACGAGTTCCTGGAGAAGCAGGAGTCCTCTCTTCTGGCCCAGCTGGAGCAGCTGGACACAGAGATAAGGAAAGCCCATGAAGAAATCCTCCAGAGGCTTTTGGAGGAGACGACGAGCCTGGGCACGCTGATTGGGGAGATGGAGAGGACATACCAGCAGCCAGACTGGGAGCTCCTGAAGGTGAGAGCCCAGGCTTCCCAAACTTGCTGTGAAGGCCCGTGTTGAGCTTGGTCTCCAGCCCTCGCTTTTCTATCCCAACCCGCTCAGAGAGGGACTTCCTTAGAGTGGGACCCCGGTACTCCAAGGGGAGGTGTTCCATGTCACTGAGTCTCTTTTTCTCTCTCATCCAGGACATCAGAACCACCTTGAGCAGGTATGTGGTCCTTCTCCTGTCACCATGTCACCACCACAGAGCAGCTCTGTGGCAGCACACTGGGAGAAAGCACGTAGGGACGGGTTGGCTCTTCTGCAGTACAGCCCTTGGACTTGACCGAGGCCACGGGGGGTTGGAAGGAGGGCTCTGCCCCTCTCTCCTTAATGAACGATGAATTTGGACACGGGCTGGCAGGAGGCAGGAGCAGGGAGTGCTGAGAAAACACAGAGCAGCAAACTACAACCAGGCGTAAATCCATCCCCTCTTCCCTTCCAGGGGCCAGAGGAAAAGGCTCTCCCACTCACTCGATATTTCCCCGGAGCTGGAAAAGAAATTCTCTGATTTCACCGAGAAGAACCCAGACATCAAGGAACTTCTGGAGAAATTCCAAGGTACCGAGGGCAGGTGCAGAAAGGCAAATGCCATCGTGCTTCTTGGTGGGGAGGGACGGAGTGAAGCCACAGGAAAGCAACGCATCCTGGGTGCTGAATGAGGGGTTGTTTCTGTCAAGATCCCATAATGAGACAGCGAAGGAGCAGGGAGCGTTGGTCTGATGTTCCCTGCCTGTCCTCCTCTTCTTCTCCTCTGCCTCCTCAAGTTTCTCGACATTCCCCCAAGCCTGTTCCTGACTCTCGGGACTTTTGCAGAAACCCACAATCACACCAACTCATCTTTCTGCCTCTCACATTTTTCTCTTCCCTCTAGATGTCCTGGAGTTCGAGTTTCCTTTGACAAGTAAGTGAACCGAACACGTGCCCAACCGAGTGACGATATGAAATCAAAAATATGGTAAAAGAAGCTCTGCTGCCTCCTTTCCCCCTTCTCCCACCCTGGTCCCACCACCAGGCAATGCCTGGAGGGGTCCACACTTGGTCAGAGGGATGGGAAGGGAGAGTAAAAGCCCTGTTTTCCCCCAGATCTGCTGCCATGAGCCTGACTCTCTCTCCACCTCCAGCACAGATGACGCTGGACCCAGAGACAGCCAATGCTGGTCTTTATCTCTCGGAAGACTGCAAGCTCGTTCAGTGTGAACGCCATAAGAAGATCCTGCTCTCCAACCCAAGGAGTTTCAGATTTGATCCCTGTGTGCTGGGCTCAAGGGGCTTCACATCGGGGTGGCACTCCTGGGATGTGGAAGTCCACACAGAAGGCTTTTGGGGCATCGGGGTGGCCAAGGAGTCAGTTCCAAGGGGCCTTGGGTTGTGCCTGAAGCCTGATAAGGGGATATGGGCTCTTTATCATAACCTAAATGGGTACGTGGCTCTGACCTCTCCTTATAACACCCACTTGACTCTACGCAGTGTCCCCAAGCGGATACGAATCTGCTTGGACTATGAGGAAGGGAGGGTGGTGTTTCTTGATGCCGAGAGCAAGGAACAGATCTTTGCTTTTCCACCAGCGTCTTTCCAAGGGGAGAGAGTCTTCCCGTGGTTCATGGTGATGGAGGATGCTCAACTCAAACTTCTTCCCTAAGGCACAGGACAAAAAAATCCCAAAGCCACCAACTTACCCTTGGGAAAGAAACCAGGGGCTGGGTTTTGTCCCAGTCCCACCAAAGGGACAGGAAAGGGTAGCGGTGTTCAGGTTCCTTTCCTTTAGTTCCAAATGGGAGCATTTCTGTGCCTTAAACTCCATTTTGATCTTTTAATCTCTAAATGGTTGTTACAGGGTGGCTGCAAACTTGCCCTGATGGGGTTGTAAAATTAAAATTGCAGTTCTAAGTCCTTTCTGCCTTGCGTGTGTGCTTTTTATCTTGGGGTTTTTATTTTCTTGCAGGGTTTTCTTTGAAAGTTGCTTAAGAGAACTGGAGGAAGAAAAGTCATCCTTGTTCCTCTCCAAAACCCACTGCACAGGGAGATGAGACCCAGGGGTTCAGATGAAGGTCCATCAAACCCTTCTCTTGTCTCCAGGCATCCCTGCCTGGGAAAGCAGATAAGAGCAGGGAGAGGATGCCTATGGCCCCAGGAGCCCTCTTTTCCCAGCCTTAATGTGTAATTAAACAATTAACAGGGTCTAATGAGAGGCATTTGCGGGGATCTGATATTTGGCTCTGCCCTCTCTCTAACCCTGTTGGGCCCTTGTAACATTTTGATACTTCCCCATATCCAAGCTAGATTATCCCAGTCTTTCCCCATCCATCCTGGGCTTTAGTTTGGTGGCCTCACCCTCTTTCCCCCCCCACCCCTTGTACTGGGAAGCATCAAACTGGTCCTCGTACCCAGATACTGGCCTCACATGTGCTGCTGGAGGGGAGCAAGCCCATATGGGGTTGATATCACAGGATGGGTTGGGTTGGAAGGGACCTTCCAGACCATCCAGTCCCACCCCCTTGCCATGGGCAGGGACACCTCCCACCAGACCAGGTTGCTCAAAGCCCCATCCAACCTGGTCTTGAACATCTCCAGGGATAGGACAGCCACAGCTTCTCTGGGCAACCTCTTCCACTGTCTCACCCCCCTGGAAGGTGGAAAAGCACCTGGAAGGTGAAGCCCCTGGTAGTTGGAGAAGCTCCGGGAAGGTGAAGAAGCCCTGAATCACTGATGTGCCCAGCAACGTCTCAACTGACCCAACCTGATGCTCGGGGAGGAATAAACTCATCCGGCAGCTTTTTTAAGCTGGGTTTCTCCATGGCTCGCGCAGCCAGGAAGAACTTCAAAAGCCTTCTCCTTCCAGGAGTGAAGCGAGGACTTCCCAGCAACTGATGGAAAAGTTTCCCCAAGTGGAAAAGAGACTCCAGGATCTATCTCAGAAACACATCGCACTGAAGGAAGCCCTGAGGAAATTCAAAGGTACAAAGGAAGGGGGGGAAATCTCACACAGGCTTCTTCCGCAGCTGGAGAGGAGCAGACACTGGCCAATCACCAGCAGAAAGCCCCAGCTGAGGAACGTTAATGATGAGTCACTCAATACCCCTCCTGGCCAGGGCTGGAGCTGGAAGAGGGAGGGAGACTCCATTCCCACCCAGCCAGGAGCTGGACTTGTTCACTTGGTGCTTTTACTCGTTTTGCAAGGGGAAAAGCCCACACCCCGCTCGTATTTACCTGTTTCTCTCTCCTCCTCCCTCCTTCCAGAGAGTCTCCCAGTTGAACTGGACGCGCAATGGGGTAAGTCTTGGGAGGCTGGAGGTACGCTGGGGTGGGGAAGGGGGAGCCATGTGAGAAAAAGACAGCAAAAGCAGGGAATTTTGGCTTTCCTGGTGGGTTGGCAAGGTGAATTCCTCTTCCATGGCGATCAAAAATGGAGCCTTTAAATAGATCTTTATGGAGAAAAGCCTTTACCAAAGCTTCGGTCCGGCCAAGATTTCATCCCTGGGAAAAAAAAAGCAGGAGAGCGTAGATGGAGAGAAATGTCCCTCACCTTCCCTCTGACGTCTTGTTTTCCCTTCTCTCCTGCTTCCCTCCCCATCAGCAAACATGACCCTGGATCCAGACACGGCCAACCCTCACCTCATCCTCTCTGAGGACCGGAGGAGCATGAGGTGGGATGAAAAATTTGTCCAACAACCCCCAGAGATTTGACACCTACTGCTGCGTGTTGGCTCATGAAGGCTTGGCAGCGGGGAGGCACTACTGGGAGGTGCAACTGGGGAGTTGGGGATTTTGGGCCATGGGGGTGGCCAGAGACTTGGCATGGAGAAAGGCTTGGGTTAACCTCGACCCATCCCAAGGGATTTGGGCCGTTGGCATCTGCGGGGACAGCTTTCAAGCTCTTACCTCCTTCGAAACAGATCAGCCTCTGAAGGGGAGGCCGAGGACCATCAGGATCTCCCTGGACTACGAGAAGGGACACGTGGCTTTCTTCGATGCCCATAACGAGACCTTGGCCTTTGCTTTTCCTCTGACTTCTTTCAACGGAGAGAAACTCCTGCCTTTCTTCTGGGTTTGGGAGTCCAGGATCCAGCTGGCTCCCTGAGAGAGCGAGATGGACACGGCGCGCTCTGGACAAGCCTTTGCTTTGATGCAGGAAACCACACTGTATTTTGGGACTTGGTGGCCGATAAAGAATACAGCGGAACAAATGAGTTCAAATATCCACCTCGAATCTCATTCTCACGGCATTTCCAAGAGCCCGAGATTGAGAAAGGGTCACCTTGGGTGGATTTTTTAACATTTGGGTGCCCTCCACGATTTCTCTGGGGAATATCACCCTGGGAGGAGCAGGAGAATGAAGCCCAGGATTTGGGCAACAGCCCCTGGGGACACCAGGGTTAAAGCTTTAACCCCTCCTGCCCTTCTCCAACCCTTTCCAATTTCTTCTTACCTTGACGTTCCACCATGTTGACTCTTGACAGTCACCTATGATGGTCCTGCGGGGCTGGAGAAGCTGGCTCTGGTTCTGTTTCCTCTTTTTTTTTTTTGTTAGAAACTAGGAAAATGGTGCTGTGCCACCACCACCCCAGCAAATCCTGGTGGCTTTGTTGCCTTCCCTTTACCTGTCTCAAGTAAAACTCAAAGGAAAGGACTAAACGAAGCCCTTTCTTGCTCCATCTCAGCTGTGTCGGGAGGGAACAGCGATGACACTTCCTCCTGCTGTGCCTGAAAAAACAGCTGGACGGGAAATGGGCTGATAGGTGAAGATGCTGGAAATAAGGGGTAACAACCACTCTTGAAAGTCAAAGGCCTTGAAAAAGCCAGGAAAGGAAGGAAAAGCGTCAGTCCGGACCTCTCAGCTCTGTCACCGTAGCTCAGAGAAACCAACTGGGACCTTGGAGGGTCTTGGAGGCATCAGCAATCTCCAGGGACGCCTGAGGCTCTGTGCTCCAGAGCAGTCGCGGCAGGGTGTTGCTCTGATGGCCCACCTTACCCAAGGGCAAAGCTGATGTCCCAAGGGTCAGGAGTGGCAGAAATTGCTTCTGAAAGCCAGGAAGGCCCTGCCCTGCATTGAGCTGCACATTTGAACCCTCCAGGTCACCCAAGAGATGCTGAACTCCTCCCAAACAGCTCTACAGAGCCTGTCCAGAAGGGTGCTGAGGTCCTTCCCAAGGTCTGGTCAGGTCCTGTCGCCCCTGACATCTCAGATGCATTTTCAGCCCCTGCTTTTCTCCCACCCCCAGCTGCACCACAACCTCTCTGAGATGCCACCAGGGCGTGAAACTTCTCTTCCAGCTGCTGTGGAGTCACGAAATCCCACTGGACTCCACTGATTGGAAGTGGCTTTGGAGACTGAAAAATCCCAGCGCCTCCAGGAAAGGGTGAACATTGGATGGGCATCTCCAATCCCCGACCTCCTCAGCTGTGCAACCGCTACTTCCCGGTGCAATATAAGTTAATGTATTGCCTGAAGCCCTGCTGGGAAGGGGTTGGGTCTCAGTGTAACCAATGGTGTAGAATCAGGAAATCTCTCTCCTTCCCCTTCCTTGAAAACGGAAACGTACTTGAGAGTGAAGCTGCGAGGGTCACTCTTCATGGCAGCCAGGACGCCTGTGGAAATCCTCCGGGATGAAGCCTGCTGCTCCATCTGCCTGGAAATATTCCAGGACCCTGTGTTCATCCACTGTGGGCACAGCTTTTGCCGGCCGTGTATCACTCGGAGCTGGGAAGGACTGACCACCAACTTCTCCTGCCCCCAGTGCAGGGAGACGGGGGCCCAGAATACCCTCCGACCCAACAGGGAGTTGGCCAACGTGATTGAAGCAGCCAAGAGAATGAACCTGCAACCAGTCAGAGAGATGGACGGAGGGGAGAACTTGTGCGAGAAACACCAGGAACCCCTGAAGCTCTTCTGCCAAGACGACAAAAGGCTTATCTGCGTGGTGTGTGACAGGTCCAAGGTGCACCGTGACCATTCTGTGGTTCCCATGGACGAGGCTGCCCAGGAGTACAAGGTGAGGGGGTTATGGTTGTGTTGAGGCACAAAGGTCCAGAAGCTCCTGCTGTTGCTGCTCTTGATGGGTGGAGATCCCTGTAGAGCCTTTGGGCTGTGGGATAAACCCCCTGTGGAGTCAGCCATCCTTGTCTCTTGCTACCAACTCTTGAGGTGGCATTGCCTGCCCTGAGGAAGAGGTGGACGTAGGAGCAGGACGCTCTTGTGGACCAAGGGGTCCTCCCCCCAGGGTTCAGCCATGAGCAGGGTCTTAGTGGAGGGTAGGAAACAGAGGGGTAGGATTTCTCTCCACCACAATCCCTCTGCAAAAAATAAAATAAAAAATAATAAATAAATAAATAAAAATAAATAAATAAATAAATAAATGGCTCTGTCTGCCGGGGTGCGGGTCCTTTATCAAGGTCAGCTCTGCTGGAGATCAGTAGGAAAGGAGAGAAAGAGATCCTTAGCCCTTCTCCCACCCCACAGCTCCCTGGAAGAACTTTGGCCTTTGTGAAAATAGAAAAAGAAGGAAAAGGGGGTGGGATATACGCCTTGAAACAGTCATTGGGGTCCCAAAACTCTGCCAACACTTACCCTAAGAACCACAAAGAGTTCCCTGTTGCTTCTGCTGATGGTGCCAGACCACGATGCCATTCCACAGGGGACTTTCTTTCCTCTCAGAAACACATTCAGACCCAACTGCACCGTCTGAAATCAGAGCACGAGGCGCTTCAATCTTCCGTGAAGGACAGACAAGACAGAATGGAGGACCACACTGTAGGTGCCCATCATTTTTCCTGGGCAGAGGGTGGGGGAAGAAAGGAGGAACATCTCTTCCTCCTCCTCTCCCGCAGGGGTGGCTGATGCTCAAGGGCTGTGGGGAAGGGAGCGGGGGTTTGTATCTTCCCCAAATGCCTCTTCTTGGTGGGTCCCACTAAGGCATGGCCCACCCTTGACCCTTGATGCTCTTCTCCTGCTCTCTGCTTCCCTTTCCCCGCTTCGGCTTGCCCTTGGCAGGAGAGGACAGAAGCTGCAAAGCAGGAGATTGTGAGGACATACAGGAAGATGCATGAGTTCCTGGAGAAGCAGGAGTCCTCTCTTCTGGCCCAGCTGGAGCAGCTGGACAGAGGGATAAGGAAAGCCCATGAAGAAATCCTCCAGAGGCTTTTGGAGGAGGTGACGAGCCTGGGCACGCTGATTGGGGAGATGGAGAGGACATACCAGCAGCCAGACTGGGAGCTCCTGAAGGTGAGAGCCCAGGCTTCCCAAACTTGCTGTGAAGGCCCGCGTTGAGCTTGGTCTCCAGCCCTCGCTTTTCTACCCCAACCCGCTCAAAGAGGGACTTCCTTAGAGTGGGACCCCGGTACTCCAAGGGGAGGTGTTCCATGTCACTGAGTCTCTTTTTCTCTCTCATTCAGGACATCGGAACCACCTTGAGCAGGTATGTGGTCCTTCTCCTGTCACCATGTCACCACCACAGAGCAGCTCTGTGGCAGCACACTGGGAGAAAGCACGTAGGGACGGGTTGGCTCTTCTGCAGTACAGCCCTTGGACTTGACCGAGGCCACAGGGGGTTGGAAGGAGGGCTCTGCCTCTCTCTCCTTAATGAACGATGAATTTGGACACGGGCTGGCAGGAGGCAGGAGCAGGGAGTGCTGAGAAAACACGGAGCAGCAAACTACAACCAGGCGTAAATCCATCCCCTCTTCCCTTCCAGGGGCCAGAGGGAAACGCTCTCCCACTCCCTCGATATTTCCCCGGAGCTGGAAAAGAAATTCTCTGATTTCACTGAGAAATCTGCAGCCATCAAGCAGGCTCTTGAGAAAGTTCCAGGTACTGAGGGCAGGTGCAGAAAGGCAAATGCCATCGTGCTTCTTGGTGGGGAGGGACGGAGTGAAGCCATGGGAAAGAAACGCATCCTGGGTGCTGAATGAGGGGTTGTTTCTGTCAAGATCCCACAATGAGGCAGCGAAGGAGCAGGGAGCGTTGGTCTGATGTTCCCTGCCTGTCCTCCTCTTCTTCTCCTCTGCCTCCTCAAGTTTCTCGACATCCCCCCAAGCCTGTTCCTGACTCTCGGGACTTTTGCAGAAACCCACAATCACACCAACTCATCTTTCTGCCTCTCACGTTTTTCTCTTCCCTCTAGATTTCTTGGAGTTCGAACTTCCTTTGACAAGTAAGTGAACCGAATGCGTGCCCAAGCAACTCATCATTTGAAATCAAAAAATATGGTAAAAGGAGCTCTGCTGCCCCCAAAGATTGACCTAAAGTGCTCTGCTGCCTCCTTTCCCTCTTCTCCCACCCTGGTCCCACCACCAGGCGATGCCTGGAGGGGTCCTAACCGGGTCAGAGGAATGGGAGGGGAGAAAAAGCCCTGTTTCCCCCCAGATCTGCTGCCATGAGCCTGACTCTCTCTCCACCTCCAGCACAGATGACGCTGGACCCGGAGACGGCCAACCCCAGGCTTTATCTCTCGGAAGACTGCAAGCTCGTGTGGTGGGACATCCCTGTGCAGGACCTTCCCTCCAACCCGGAGAGATTCAATGATTTTGACTGTGTGCTGGGCTCGAGGGGCTTCACATCGGGGTGCCACCGCTGGGACGTGGAGGTCTACAAAGAAGGCTTTTGGGCCATCGGGGTGGCCAAGGAATCAGTTTCAAGGGACCGTGTGTTGTTCCTGAAGCCCCATGTGGGGATATGGGCTCTGTGTCATAACCAAAGTCGGTACATGGCTATGACCTCTCCTTATGCCACCCCCTTGACTCTATGCAGTGTCCCCAAGCGGATACGGATCTGCTTGGACTATGAGGAAGGGAGGGTGGTGTTTTCTGATGCTGAGAGCAGAGAACGGATCTTTGCTTTTCCGCCGGCGTCTTTCCAAGGGGAGAGAGTCTTCCCGTGGTTCATGTTGACGGGGGATGCTCAACTCAAACTTCTTCCCTAAGGCACAGGGCAAAAAAGAAACCCAACCCCCCAAGGCAGCAACTTACCCTTGGGAAAGAAACCAGGGGCTGGGTTTTGTCCCAATCCCACCAAAGGGACAGGAAAGGGTAGCGGTGTTCAGGTTCAATGGGTGTATTTCTGTGCCTTAAACACTCATTTGATCTTTTAATCGCTGTTTAATCACTCAATGGTTCTTCCTGGGTGCCTGCAAACTTGCCCTGATGGGCAGTTAAAAGTAAAAGTGCAATTCTAAATCATTTCTGCCTTGTGTGTGTATGTACTTTTTATTTTTGGGTTTTTTATTTCCTGCGGGTTTTTCTTTGGAAGTTGCTTAAGAGAACTGGAGGAAGGAAAAATGCATCCTGGTTCCTCTCTAAAACCCACTGCACAGGGAGATGAGAAACCTGAGTTTTCTGCCCCCTCAAAGACAGCAAGTCTGTGGGAATAGAGGTGGGGAAAAGTCAGCCACCAGCCAGGAGCTGGAGTCCTTTGCAGCTGGGTCCCAGCCTGACTCCATGTGCAAAGGGGGAGTCAGAATTGGCCAGAAACACCTGGAAATGGGGCTGCTCCTTTTGGTGCTGGCTCAGGGTGAGCCGTGATGCCCTGGGCTTTAGTCAAGGAAGAGACTGGGCTTGTTCCTTGAGAAGATACAGCAGAGCCAGGGGTTCAGATGAAGCAAAGGTCCTTGCATGGGAGAGCAGATATGAGCAGGGTGAGGATGCCTATGGCCCCAGGAGCCCTCTTTTCCCAGCCTCAATGGGTAATTAAACAATTAAAAGGGTGTAAGTGTTACCTGAATCAAAAGCTCTCGAGGCCAGAAGCAATTTAGAGAGGAAATATTGCTTTATTAGACGTCAGGTGCTAAGAGGCAATCCACAAATCTAGCAAACCTTCTCGGGGACATTCACCCATTATTTATACACAAAGGATTCTCATTATTCTGCCTCCCTAATCCATAACTCCACCTGGGCTGACATATTCATTACTGTGACCCAAGAGCCCCTTTTGCGAACGCGTATTAAATTTGGCAGCATTGGCAAAACACTGCTGCACAGGCGTGAGCTCCTCGGTGGCCGTTTGGGTAGGGATACCCTTCCTCACACGATCCTTTGAAGGTATTGAGTCATCTCGGGACAGGAGAAGTTGACTGTAAGTTTGACAGCTTCTTGAGGATGATCAGGATGTTCCTTGGAGTAGCCCCAGCTCTGTCCTGATTGGTACAGGAGCCCGTACTTTGACATATGAGAGAACATTGAGGCGATAAACTACTTGTTATCCCATCCTTATCCCTATCAGCTCGGAATCTAACCATTCTCTCACACAGTAAGAAGCTCAGTAATTAACTATTTCCTCACACAGTCAGAAGGTCAGCAGGAAGCAAACAACATTTTATTTAGCACCTGGTTATAAAGAAAGCAGAGGCCTGTCTTTGGTAACACAACGAGAGGCACGGAGGGATGTTAGAGTCCTCCCAAAAAGCCCTACAGAGGCCTGACCGAGGCCACAGGGGGTTGGAAGGAGGGCTCTCCCTCTCTCTACTTAGTTAAGGATGAATTCCAACACAGACAGTGGTAGGAGGCAGGGCTTGGGGGAAGCCAGGAAGGGATCAGGAGTGCAAGTAGCGTTCTCCTCTGTCATTCCAGCAGCAGGGAAGGAGGAGGGAAGCAACAAGAAGAGCCAGCAGATCCATACCTGGCTCCAAGCCAGGAAAGGAAGGAAAAGCGTCAGTCCGGACCTCTCAGCTCTGTCACTGCAGCTCAGAGAAACCAGCTGGGACCTTGGAGGCACCACCAATCTCCAGGGATGCGTGAGGATCCGTGCTCCAGAGCAGTCTCGGCAGGGCGTTGCTCTGATGGCTCACCTTACCCCAAGGGCAAAGCTGATGTCCCAAGGCTGAGGAGCGGCAGAAATTGCTTCTGACAGCCAGGAACGCCCTGCCCTGCAGTGAGCTGCACATTTGAACCCTTCATGTCACCCAAGAGATGCTGAACTCCTCCCAAGTAAGCTTAGAGAGTCTGTCCAGAAGGGTGCTGAGGTCCTTCCCAAGGTCTGGCCAGGTCCTGTCGCCCCTGACATCTCAGATGCATTTTCAGCCCCGGCTTGTCTCCCAGCCCCAGCTGCAACACATCCTCTCTGAGGTGTCACCAGGCCATGAAAATCCTCTTCCAGCTGCTGTGGAGTCACGAAATCCCACTGGACTCCACTGACTGGAAGTGGCTTTGGAGAGTGAAAAATCCCAGCGCCTGCAGGAAAGGGTGAAAATGAGATGGGCGTCTCCAATTGTTGTCCTCCTCAGCTGTCCAACCACTACTTCCCGGTGCAATATAAGTTAATGTATTGCCTGAAGCCCTGCTGGGAACGGGCTGGGTCTCAGTGTAACCAATGGGGCAGAATCAGGAAGAGAAATCTCTCATCTTTCTGATCACTTGAGAGGGAAAGGAGCTCAGTTGTTCGCTCTTCATGGCAGCCAGGACGCCTGTGGAAATCCTCCGGGATGAAGCCTGCTGCTCCATCTGCCTGGAAATATTCCAGGACCCCGTGTCCATCCACTGTGGGCACAGCTTTTGCCAGTCGTGCATCACTCGGAGCTGGAAAGGACTGACCACCAACTTCTCCTGCCCCCAGTGCAGGAAGACATTGTCACGGAAGACCCTCCGTCCCAACAGGGAGTTGGCCAACATGATTGAAGCAGCCAAGAGCTTGAACCTGCAACGGGACAGAGAGGTGGAAGGAGGGGAGAACTTGTGCGAGGAGCACCAGGAACCCCTGAAGCTCTTCTGCCAAGACGACAAAAGGCTTATCTGCGTGGTGTGTGACAGGTCCAAGGTGCCCTGTGACCATTCTGTGGTTCCCATGGGCGAGGCTGCCCAGGAGTACAAGGTGAGGGGGTTATGGGCACGTTGAGACACAAAGGGCCAGAAGCTCCTGCTGTTGCTGCTCTTGATGGGTGGAGATCCCTGTAGAGCCTTTGGGCTGTGGGATAAACCCCCTGTGGACTCACCCATCCTTGTCTCTTGATGCCAACTCTTGAGGTGGCATTGCCTGCCCTGAGGAAGACGTGGACGTAGGAGCAACACGCTCTTGGGGACCAAGGGGTCCTCTCCCCCAGGGTTCAGGCACGAGCAGGGTCTTAGGGGAGGGTAGGAAACAGAGGGGTAGGATTTCTCCCCACCACAATCCCTCTGCAAAACTCCATAAATGGCTCTGTCCTCCGGGGTGCGGGTCCCTTATCAAGGTCAGCTCTGCTGAAGATCAGTAGGAAAGGAGAGGGAGAGATCCTCAGCCCTTCTCCCACCCCACAGCTCCCGGAAAGTGCCTTGACCTTTGTGAAAATAGAAAAAGAAGAAAAAAGGAAAAAAGGGGGGAGGTAAATCACTTTGAAACAGTCATGGGGGTCCCAAAACTCTGCCAACACTTACCCCAAGAGCCATCAAGAGTTCCCTGTTGCTTCTGATGAGGGTTGCAGACCATGATTCCACTCCACAGGGGACTTCTTTCTTTCCTCTCAGAAACACATTCAGACCCAACTGCACCGTCTGAAATCAGAGCACAAGGCGCTTCAATCTTCCGTGAAGGAGAGACAAGACAGAATCAAGGACCACACTGTAGGTGCCCATCATTTTTCCTGGGCAGAGGGTGGGGGAAGAAAGGAGGAATATCTCCTCCTCCTCCTCTCCCGCAGGGGTGGGTGATGCTCAGGAGGTGAGGGGAATGAAGAGGGGGTTTGTATCTTCCCCAAATGCCTCTTCTTGGTGGGTCCCACTAAGGCATGGCCCACCCTTGACCCTTGATGCTCTTCTCCTGCTCTCTGCTTCCCTTTTCCCCGCTTCGGCTTGCCCTTGGCAGGAGAGGACAGAAGCTGCAAAGCAGAAGATTGTGAGGACATATAGGAAGTTGCACGAGTTCCTGGAGAAGCAGGAGTCCTCTCTTCTGGTCCAGCTGGAGCTGCTGGACAGAGGGATGAGGAAAGCCCATGAAGAAATCCTGCAGAGGCTTTTGGAGGAGACGACGAGCCTGGGCACGCTGATTGGGGAGATGGAGAGGACATACCAGCAGCCAGACTGGGAGCTCCTGAAGGTGAGAGCCCAGGCTTCCCAAACTTGCTGTGAAGGCCCGCGTTGAGCTTGGTCTCCAGCCCTCGCTTTTCTACCCCAACCCGCTCAGAGAGGGACTTCCTTAGAGTGGGACCCCGGTACTCCAAGGGGAGGTGTTCCATGTCACTGAGTCTCTTTTTCTCTCTCATCCAGGACATCGGAACCACCTTGATCAGGTATGTGGTCCTTCTCCTGTCACCATGTCACCACCAGAGAGCAGCTCTGTGGCAGCACACTGGGAGAAAGCACGTAGGGACGGGTTGGCTCTTCTGCAGTACAGCCCTTGGACTTGACCGAGGCCACGGGGGGTTGGAAGGAGGGCTCTGCCTCTCTCTCCTTAATGAACGATGAATTTGGACACGGGCTGGCAGGAGGCAGGAGCAGGGAGTGCTGAGAAAACACGGAGCAGCAAACTACAACCAGGCGTAAATCCATCCCCTCTTCCCTTCCAGGGGCCAGAGGGAAACGCTCTCCCACTCACTCGATATTTCCCCGGAGCTGGAACAGAAATTCTCTGATTTCACTGAGAAGAACCCAGACATCAAGGAACTTCTGGAGAAGTTGCAAGGTACCGAGGGCAGGTGCAGAAAGGCAAATGCCATCGTGCTTCTTGGTGGGGAGGGACGGAGTGAAGCCACGGGAAAGAAACGCATCCTGGGTGCTGAATGAGGGGTTGTTTCTGTCAAGATCCCACAATGAGACAGGGAACGAGCAGGGAGCGTTGGTCTGATGTTCCCTGCCTGTCCTCCTCTTCTCCTCTGCCTCCTCAAGTTTCTCGACATTCCCCCAAGCCTGTACCTGACTCTCGGGACTTTTGCAGAAACCCACAATCACACCAACTCATCTTTCTGCCTCTCACATTTTTCTCTTCCCTCTAGATGTCCTGGTGCTCGAACTTCCTTTGACAAGTAAGTGAACCGAACGCGTGCCCAACCGAGCCATCATATGAAATCAAAAAAATATGGTAAAAGAAGCTCTGCTGTCCCCAAAGATTGACCTAAAGTGCTCTGCTGCCTCCTTTCCCCCTTCTCCCACCCTGGTCCCACCACCAGGCGATGCCTAGAGGAGTCCCAACTTGGTCAGAGGGATGGGAGGGGAGAGAAAATGCCCCGTTTCCCCCCAAATCTGCTGCCATGAGCCTGACTCTCTCTCCACCTCCAGCACAGATGACGCTGGACCCGGAGACCGCCAATGATGGTCTTTATCTCTCAGAAGACTGCAAGCTTGTGCATTGGGAAGGCCGTGGCCAGGGCCTGCCCTCCAACCCGGAGAGGTTCAAATCCGGGCCCTTTGTGCTGGGCTCGAGGAGCTTCACATCGGGGTGGCACCTCTGGGACGTGGAGATCTGTGGAGTAGGCATGTGGGCCATCGGGGTGGCCAAGAATTGTCAGATAAGGAGATTTTCATCTTCCATGCAGCTCGAACCGGTGATATGGGCTCTCTATCATAACAGTGGTCGGTACGAGGCTCTGACCTCTCGTAATGTTACCCCCTTGACTCTATGCAGTGTCCCCAAGCGGATACGAATCTGCTTGGACTGTGAGGAAGGGAGGCTGGTGTTTTTTGATGCTGAGAGCAAAAAACAGATCTTTGCTATGCTGCAGGCATCTTTCCAAGGGGAGAGAGTCTTCCCGTGGTTCATGGTGAGGGGAAAAGCTCGTCTCAGACTTCTTCCCTAAGGCACAGGAGAAAAAAAAGCCATTAACTTACCATTAGGAAAGAAACCAGGGGCTGCAATTTGTCCCAATCCCACCAAAGGGACAGGAAAGGGTAGCACTGTTCAGGTTCCTTTCCTTTAGTGCAAAATGGAAGCCTTTCTGTGCCTTAAACTCTATTTTGATCTTTAATGGCTGTTTAATCACTAAATGGTTGTTCCTGGTTGCCTGCAAACTTGCCCTGATGGGGACTTAAAAGTAAAAGTGCAATTCTAAGTCCTTTCTTCCTTGTCTGTGGCCTTTTTCTTTTGGGTTTTTTATTTCCTGCGGGTTTTCTTTGGAAGTTGGTTAAGAGAACTGGAGGAAGGAAAAGTCATCCTGGTTCCTCTCTAAAACCCACTGCACAGGGAGATGAGACCCAGGGGTTCAGATGAAGGTCCATCAAGTCCTCATCCCTTAATGCCTGGGAAAGCAGATAAAAGAAGGGCAAAGATGCCTATGGCCCCGGGAGCCCTCTTTTCCCTGCTTCAGTGTGTAATTAAACAATTAAAAGGGTATAATTGTTACCTGAAACCAAAGCTCTTGAAACCAGAAGCAGTTTAGAGAGGAGATATTGCTTTATTCAATGTCGGGTTCTAGGTGGAAATCCAGAAATCTAGCGCCCCTTCCCAGGGACATTCACCCATTATTTATACACAAAAATATTCTCTTCATTCCGTCTCCCTAATCCATGAGTCCACCTGGGCTGACATCTTCATGAGTGTGACCTAAGAACCCCTTTTTCACCCCCATATTGAGGGAAAACACTTCCCAGCAGCACCTTCTTGAGGGGTCAGGATTTGGGGGGCCCCTGAGAGCCCCCGTGGGCAGGAAAACACAGGGGGATGGGGAAGGGCTCCAGCATCCCCTTCTCCCACCACCGGCACCCCACGCTGCCAGGGCTGGAGGGAGAAGACTCCAGGGGGGCAGCTGCCCCCTCCAAGGCTCCCAAAAGCAGGATAAGGCTGAGCTACTGAACGACTTTTTTGCCTCAGTCTTCACTGGCAAGGGCTCTAACCACACTGCCCAAGTCACAGCAGGCAAAACCAGGGGCTCTGAGAATGAAGAACTGCCCACAGTAGGAGAAGACCAGGTTTGAGACCACCTAAGGAACCTGAAGGTGTTTAAGTCCATGGGACCTGACGAAATACACCCATGGGTCCTGAGGCAGCTGGCGGACAAAGTTGCTAAGCCGCTTTCCATCATATTTGAGAAATCGTGGCAATCTGGCAAAGTTCCTGCTGACTGGAAAAAGGGGAACATAACCCCGATATTCAAAAAAGGAAGAAAGGAAGACCCAGGGAACTATAGGCCAGTCAGCCTCACCTCTGTGCCTGGCAAGATCATGGAGCAGATCCTCCTGGAATCTCTGCTAAGGCACATGGAAAATAAAGAGGTGACTGGAGACAGCCAACATGGCTTCCCCAAGGGCAAATGGTTTCTGACAAATTTGGTGGCCTTTTACGATACTGCCACAGGCTTGGTGGCCAAGGGCAGAGCAACAGACGTCATCTACCTGGACTTATGCAAAGCGCTGGACACTGTCCCGCACGACATCCTGGTCTCAAAATTGGAAAGTCATGGATTCGATGGATGGACCACTCGGTGGATAAGGAACTGGCTGGATGGACGCACTCAAAGGGTTGTGGTCAATGGTTCAATGTCCAATTGGCAGCCAGTGACGAGTGGAGTTCCTCAGGGGTCGGTACTGGGACCAGTGCTGTTCAACATCTTTGTCGGAGACATGGACAGTGGGATAGAGAGCACCCTCAGCAAGTTTGCTGATGACACCAAGCTGGTTGGTGCAGTTGACACGCTGGAGGGAAGGGATGCCATCCAGAGGGACCTGGACAGGCTTGAGAGATGGGCTCGTGCAAATTGCATGAAGTTCAACCAGGCCAAGTGCAGGGTCCTGCACCTGGGATTTGGCAATCCCAGGCACAAATCCAGGTTGGGCAGAGTGCTCATGGATGAGAAGCTCAACATGAGCCGGCAGTGTGTGCTGCCAGACCAGAAAGCCAACCGCATCCTGGGCTGCATCAAGAGAAGCATGACCAGCAAGTCGCGGGAGGTGATTCTACCGCTCTACTCTGCGCTCGTGAGATCCCACCTGGAATACTGTGTCCAGCTCTGGAGTCCTCAACACAGGAAGGACATGGACCTGTTGGAACGGGTCCAGCGGAGGGCCACCAAGATGATCAGAGGGATGGAGCACCTCCCCTGTGAAGACAGGCTGAGAGAGCTGGGGTTGTTCAGCCTGGAGAAGAGAAGGCTCCGGGGAGACCTCTTAGCAGCCTTCCAATATCTGAAGGGAGCTACAGGAGAGCTGGAGAGGGACTCTTTGTCAAGAGATGTAGTGACAGGAGAAGGGGTAATGGTTTTAAATGACATGAGGGACAGTGATAGGCTGGCTACCACAGAAGGGTCTGAGCATGGTCAGGGAGGTGTTGGGCCTCACCCCCCCATAAAAATGGCAAGAAAACTAGCCCAGCTAAAGTGCATTTACACAAATGCACGTAGTATGGGCAACAAACAGGAGGAGCTGGAAGCCATTGTACAGCATGAAAGCTATGATGTAGTTGCCATCACGGAAACGTGGTGGGATGAATCAAATGACTGGAGTGCTGCAATGGATGGCTACAAGCTCTTCAGAAGGGACAGGCAAGGAAGGAGAGGAGGAGGAGTGGCCCTGTATGTTAGGGAGGAATATGAATGTGTGGAGATAAATGAGGGTAATAGTAGAGTTGAGTGCCTGTGGGTACGAATCAAGGGGAGGACCAGCAAGGCTGATATTGTGGTGGGAGTCTATTACAGACCACCCAACCAGGATGCAGAGGTTGATGAAATGTTCTATAAGCAGCTAGCAGGTGTCTCGAGATCACTTGCACTTGTCCTGGTGGGTGACTTCAACCTACCAGATATCAGCTGGGCACTCCATACAGCTGAGAGGGAACAGTCTAGGAGATTCCTGGAGTGTGTCGGGGATAACTTCCTGACACAGCTGGTGAGTGAGCCAACTAGGGAAGGAGCACTACTTGACCTTCTGTTTGTAAACAGAGAGGAACTTGTGGGGGATGTAACAGTTGGAGGCCGTCTGGGGTACAGTGATCATGAAATGATAGAGTTTCTGATTCTCAGGGAAGCGAGAAAGGGAACCAGCAGGACTGCCATCATGGACTTCCGGAGGGCAGACTTTGGTCTTTTCAAAAGTCTGCTTGACAGAGTCCCTTGGGAGGCAGCCCTGAAGGGCAAAGGAGTCCAGGAAGGCTGGACACTTTTCAAGGAGGAAGTCTTAAAAGCATAGGAGCAGGCCATCCCTGTGCGCAGGAAAGCGAGCTGTCGAGGGAAGAGACCGGCCTGGCTGAACAAAGAGTTAAGGTCACAGCTCAGGGAAAAAAGGAAAGTTTATGTCCTTTGGAAAAGAGGACAGGCTACTTGGGAAGATTACAAAGGTGTAGTAAAGTTATGCAGGGAAAAAATTAGAAAGGCCAAAGCTCAGCTAGAACTTAACCTGGCCCTGGATGTTAAAAACAATAAAAAGAATTTCTATAAATATATTAACAGCAAGAGGAGGACTCGGGAGAACCTCCACTCTCTCCTGGATATGGAAGGTAACATAGTGACAAAGGATGAGGAGAAGGCTGAGGTACTGAATGCCTTCTTTGCCTCGGTCTTTAGCAGTGGAGTAGGGTGTCCCCCGAGGACCCAGACCCCTGAGCTAGCAGTTAGGGGCGGGGAGCAGGATGAGGCCCCCATAACTCTAAGAGAGATGGTGAGGGACTTGCTCCAGAACCTCGACATAAACAAGTCTATGGGCCCAGATGGGATTCACCCGAGGGTTCTGAGGGAGCTGGCAGAAGTGCTTGCAGAGCCACTTTCCATCATCTACCAACAGTCGTGGCAAACTGGGGAGGTCCCAGCCGACTGGCGCCTAGCAAATGTGACGCCCATCCACAAGAAGGGTCGGAAGGATGATCCAGGGAACTACAGGCCTGTCAGCCTGACCTCGGTGCCTGGGAAGGTGATGGAACAGATCATCCTGAGTGCCATTATGCAACACATGAAGGATGCCCAGGTGATCAGGCCCAGCCAGCACGGGTTCACGAGGGGCAGGTCCTGCTTGACAAACCTGATCTCCTTCTATGACAAAGTGACTCGCTTGGTGGATGAAGGAAAGGCTGTGGATGTTATCTACCTAGACTTTAGCAAGGCCTTTGATACAGTGTCCCACAGTATTCTGCTGGAGAAACTGGATGCTCATGGCTTAGATGGGTATACTCTCTGCTGGGTAAAAAACTGGCTGGAGGGCCGGGCCCAGAGAGTGGTGGTGAATGGAATGAAGTCCAGTTGGCGACCAGTCACGAGTGGTGTCCCACAGGGCTCGGTACTGGGGCCGGTTCTCTCCAACATCTTTATCAATGATCTGGACGAGGGGATCGAGTGCACCCTCAGTAAGTTTGCAGACGACACCAAGTTGGGTGGGAGTGTTGATCTGCTGGAGGGTAGAGAGGCTTTGCAGAGGGACCTAGACAGGCTGGCTGGATGGGCTGAGACCAACGGAATGAGGTTCAATAAGGCCAAGTGCCGGGTCCTGCACTTGGGTCACAACAACCCCAGGCAGCGCTACAGGCTTGGGGAAGAATGGCTGGAGAGCTGCCTGGCAGAAAAGGACCTGGGGGTGTTGGTCGACTGTCGGCTGAACATGAGCCCGCAGTGTGCCCAGGTGGCCAAAAAGGCCAACAGCATCCTGGCCTGTATCAAGAACAGTGTAGTGAGTAGGACCCGAGAGGTGATCGTCCCCCTGTACTCGGCACTGGTGAGACCCCACCTCGAGTACTGCGTCCAGCTTTGGTGGGCCCCCTACCACAGGAAAGACATTGAGGTGCTGGAGCAGGTCCAGAGAAGGGCAACGAAGCTGGTGAGGGGTCTGGAGCACAAGTCTTACGAGGAGAGGCTGAGGGAGCTGGGGTTGTTCAGTCTGGGGAAGAGGAGACTGAGGGGAGACCTTATCGCTCTCTACAACTACCTGAAAGGAGGCTGTAGAGAGGCGGGGGTCGGTCTCTTCTCCCAAGTTACAGATGATAGGACAAGAGGCAATGGCCTCAAGTTACGCCAGGGGAAGTTCAGGTTAGATATTAGGAAATATTTCTTTACTGAAAGGGTTGTCAGGCATTGGAATGGGCTGCCCAGGGAGGTGGTTGAGGCACCATCCCTGGAGGTATTCAAGAGAGGAGTTGACATGGTGCTTGGGAATATGGATTAGTGTTGGGTGGTGTGGTGGTGTGTGTGGTTTGTTTGTGGGTGTTGTGTGTTTTTTGTTTTTTTGAGGTGGTTTTTTTGGTGTTTTTTTTTTTTTTTTTTTCATCGGTTGGACTAGATGATCTTAAAAGGTCCCTTCCAACCTAGGTGATTCTGTGAATTCTGTGATTCTGTAAATTGGAAGAGGGGAGATTTAGATTAGATATTAGGTGTGAGGGTGGTGAAGCACTGGAACAGGTTGCTCAGGGAAGTTGTGGATGCCCCATCCCTGGAAATGTTCAAGGCCAGGCTGGATGGGGCTTTGAGCAACCTGCTCTGGTGGGAGGTGTCCCTGCCCATGGCAGGGGGCTTGGAACTCGATGATCTTTATATCTAAAGTCCCTTCCAACTCTAAACACTCAGTGATTCTATGATTCTGTGCTACCAAAACCAAGTTTCAGTTCCCAGGCTGTGTCCTGGTTTTTGTCAGGGTGTGCTTCTGGATGTGAAACTGGTGTTTCTCATTCCTCCCCTGCTCTCAAGGTCACTGCTGGCACACACTGTTGCTCCAGAAGCTGCGCGTAGTGCACTTACATCTATAGCTCTGCGAGAGAACTTGACCTGAACCCACATGGCTTTGGAGAGTGAAAAATCCCAGCGCCTCCAGGAAAGGGTGAACATGGGATGGGCGTCTCCAATTCCCGACCCCTACTTCCTGGAGCAATATGGGTTAATGTATTGCCTGAAGCCCTGCTGGGAAGGGGCTGGGTCTCAGTGTAACCAATGGTGTAGAATCAGGAAGTCTCTCTCCTTCCTCTTCCTTGAAAAAGGAAACAAACGTGGAGACTGAAGCTGTGGGGGTTGCTCTTCATGGCAGCCAGGACGCCTGTGGAAATCCTCAGGGATGAAGCCTGCTGCTCCATCTGCCTGGAAATATTCCAGGACCCCGTGTCCATCCACTGTGGGCACAGCTTTTGCCGGTCGTGCATCACTCGGAGCTGGGAAGGACTGACCACCAACTTCTCCTGCCCCCAGTGCAGGGAGACGGGGGCCCAGAAGACCCTCCGACCCAACAGGGAGTTGGCCAACGTGATTGAAGCAGCCAAGAGAATGAACCTGCAACCGGTCAGAGAGATGGACGGAGGGGAGAACTTGTGCGAGAAACACCAGGAACCCCTGAAGCTCTTCTGCCAAGATGACAAAAGGCTTATCTGCGTGGTGTGTGACAGGTCCAAGGTGCACTGTGACCATTCTGTGGTTCCCGTGGACGAGGCTGCCCAGGAGTACAAGGTGAGGAGTTTATGGTTGTGTTGAGGCACAAAGGTCCAGAAGCTCCTGGTGTTGGTGCTCTTGATGGGTGGAGATCCCTGCACAGCCTTTGGGCTGTGGGATAAACCCCCTGTGGACTCACCTATCCTTGTCTCTTGATACCAACTCTTGAGGTGGCATTGCCTGCCCTGAGGAAGAGGTGGACGTAGGAACACCATGCTCTTGGGGACCAAGGGGTCCTCTCCCCCAGGGTTCAGGCACGAGCAGGGTCTTAGGTGAGGGTAGGAAACAGAGGCGTAGGATTTCTCCCCACCACAATCCCTCTGCAAAAAAATAAAATAAAAAATAATAAATAAATAATAAAAAAATAAATAATAAAATAAAAAATAAATAAATAAATGGCTCTGTCCTCTGGGGTGTGGGTCCTTTATCAAGGTCAGCTCTGCTGAAGATCAGTAGGAAAGGAGAGAAAGAGATCCTTAGCCCTTCTCCCACCCCACATCTCCCTGGAGGAACCTTAGCCTTTGCGAAAATAGAAAAAGAAGGAAAAGGGGGTGGGATATACGCCTTGAAACAGTCATGGGGGTCCCAAAACTCTGCCAACACTTACCCTAAGAACCACGAAGAGTTCCCCGTTGCTTCTGCTGAGGGTGCCAGACCATGATGCCATTCCACAGGGGACTTCTTTCTTTCCTCTCAGAAACACATTCAGACCCAACTGCACCGTCTGAAATCAGAGCACAAGGCGCTTCAATCTTCTGTGAAGGAGAGATTAGACAGAATCAAGGACCACACTGTAGGTGCCCATCATTTTTCCTGGGCAGAGGGTGGGGGAAGAAAGGAGGAACATCTCCTCCTCCTCCTCTCCCGCAGGGGTGGGTGATGCTCAAGGGCTGTGGGGAAGGGAGAGGGGGTTTGTATCTTCCCCAAATGCCTCTTCTTGGTGGGTCCCACTAAGGCATGGCCCACCCTTGGCCCTTGATGCTCTTCTCCTGCTCTCTGCTTCCCTTTCCCCGCTTCGGCTTGCCCTTGGCAGGAGAGCACAGAAGCTACAAAACAGGAGATTGTCACGAAATACAGGAAGCTGCACGAGTTCCTGGAGAAGCAGGAGTCCTCTCTTCTGGCCCAGCTGGAGCAGCTGGACACAGAGATAAGGAAAGCCCATGAAGAAATCCTCCAGAGGCTTTTGGAGGAGGCGACGAGCCTGGGCACGCTGATTGGGGAGATGGAGAGGACATACCAGCAGCCAGACTGGGAGCTCCTGAAGGTGAGAGCCCAGGCTTCCCAAACTTGCTGTGAAGGCCCGCGTTGAGCTTGGTCTCCAGCCCTCGCTTTTCTACCCCAACCCGCTCAAAGAGGGACTTCCTTAGAGTGGGACCCCGGTACTCCAAGGGGAGGTGTTCCATGTCACTGAGTCTCTTTTTCTCTCTCATCCAGGACATCGGAACCACCTTGAGCAGGTATGTGGTCCTTCTCCTGTCACCATGTCACCACCACAGAGCAGCTCTGTGGCAGGACACTGGGAGAAAGCACGTAGGGACGGGTTGGCTCTTCTGCAGTACAGCCTTTGGACTTGACCGAGGCCACGGGGGGTTGGAAGGAGGGCTCTGCCTCTCTCTCCTTAATGAATGATGAATTTGGACACGGGCTGGCAGGAGGCAGGAGCAGGGAGTGCTGAGAAAACACGGAGCAGCAAACTACAACCAGGCGTAAATCCATCCCCTCTTCCCTTCCAGGGGCCAGAGGGAAACGCTCTCCCACTCACTCGATATTTCCCCGGAGCTGGAAAAGAAATTCTCTGATTTCACCGAGAAGAACCCATCCATCAATGAACTTCTGGAGAAATTCCAAGGTACCGAGGGCAGGTGCAGAAAGGCAAATGCCATCGTGCTTCTTGGTGGGGAGGGACGGAGTGAAGCCACAGGAAGGAAACACATCCTGGGTGCTGAATGAGGGGTTGTTTCTGTCAAGATCCCACAATGAGACAGCGAAGGAGTGGGGAGGGATGGAATGAAGCCACAGGAAGGAAACACATCCTGGGTGCTGAATGAGGGGTTGTTTCTGTCAAGATCCCACAATGAGACAGCGAAGGAGCAGGGAGCGTTGGTCTGATGTTCCCTGCCTGTCCTCCTCTTCTCCTCTGCCTCCTCAAGTTTCTCAACATTCCCCCAAGCCTGTTCCTGACTCTCGGGACTTTTGCAGAAACCCACAATCACACCAACTCATCTTTCTGCCTCTCATGTTTTTCTCTTCCCTCTAGATGTCCTGAAGTTCGAGTTTCTTTTGACAAGTAAGTGAACCGAACGCGTGCCCAACCAAGCCATCATATGAAATCAAAAAATGTGGTAAAAGAAGCTCTGCTGCCCCCAAAGATTGACCTAAAGTGCTCTGCTGCCTCCTTTCCCCCTTCTCCCACCCTGGTCCCACCACCAGGCGATGCCTGGAGGGTTCCCAACTTGGTCAGAGGGATGGGAAGGGAGAGAAAAAGCCCTGTTTCCCCCCAGATCTGCTGCCATGAGCCTGACTCTCTCTCCACCTCCAGCACAGATGACGCTGGACCCGGAGACAGCCAATGCTGGTCTTTATCTCTCGGAAGACTGCAAGCTTGTTCAGTGTGAACGCCATAAGAAGATCCTGCTCTCCAACCCAAGGAGGTTCAAATTTGATCCCTGTGTGCTGGGCTCGAGGGGCTTCACATCGGGGTGGCACTCCTGGGATGTGGAAGTCCACACAGAAGGCTTTTGGGGCATCGGGGTGGCCAAGGAGTCAGTTCCAAGGGGCCTCGGGTTGTGCCTGAAGCCTGATAAGGGGATATGGGCTCTTTATCATAACCTAAATGGGTACGTGGCTCTGACCTCTCCTTATAACACCCACTTGACTCTACGCAGTGTCCCCAAGCGGATACGAATCTGCTTGGACTATGAGAAAGGGAGGGTGGTGTTTCTTGATGCCGAGAGCAAAGAACAGATCTTTACTTTTCCACCAGCGTCTTTCCAAGGGGAGAGAGTCTTCCCGTGGTTCATGGTGATGGAGGATGCTCAACTCAAACTTCTTCCCTAAGGCACAGGACAAAAATACCCCAAAGCCACCAACTTACCCTTGGGAAAGAAACCAGGGGCTGGGTTTTGTCCCAATACCACCAAAGGGACAGGAAAGGGTAGCGGTGTTCAGGTTCCTTTCCTTTAGTGCAAAATGGGAGCATTTCTGTGCCTTAAACTCCATTTTGATCTTTTAATCTCTAAATGGTTGTTATAGGGTGGCTGCAAACTTGCCCTGATGGGGATTTAAAATTAAAATTGCAATTCTAAGTCCTTTCTGCCTTGCGTGTGTGCTTTTTGTCTTGGGGTTTTTATTTTCTTGCAGGGTTTTCTTTGGAAGTTTCTTAAGAGAACTGGAGGAAGAAAAGTCATCCTGGTTCCTCTCCAAAACCCACTGCACAAGGAGATGAGACCCAGGGGTTCAGATGAAGGTCCATCAAACCCTTCTCTTCTCTCCAGGCATCCCTGCCTGGGAAAGCAGATAAGAGCAGGGAGAGGATGCCTATGGCCCCAGGAGCCCTCTTTTCCCAGCCTTAATGTGTAATTAAACAATTAACAGGGTCTAATGAGAGGCATTTGCAGGGATCTGATATTTGGCTCTGCCCTCTCTCTAACCCTGTTGGGCCCTTGTAACATTTTGATACTTCCCCATATCCAAGCTAGATTATCCCAGTCTTTCCCCATCCATCCTGGGCTTTAGTTTGGTGGCCTCACCCTCTTTCCCCCCCCACCCCTTGTACTGGGAAGCATCAAACTGGTCCTCGTACCCAGATACTGGCCTCACATGTGCTGCTGGAGGGGAGCAAGCCCATATGGGGTTGATATCACAGGATGGGTTGGGGTGGAAGGGACCTTCCAGACCATCCAGTCCCACCCCCTTGCCATGGGCAGGGACACCTCCCACCAGACCAGGTTGCTCAAAGCCCCATCCAACCTGGTCTTGAACATCTCTAGGGATAGGGCAGCCACAGCTTCTCTAGGCAACCTCTTCCACTGTCTCACCCCCCTGGAAGGTGGAAAAGCAACTGGAAGGTGAAGCCCCTGGTAGTTGGAGTAGCTCCGGGAAGGTGAAGAAGCCCCGAATCACTGATGTGCCCAGCAACGTCTCAACTGACCCAACCTGATGCTCGGGGAGGAATAAACTCATCCAGCAGCTTTTTTAAGCTGGGTTTCTCCATGGCTCGCGCAGCCAGGAAGAACTTCAAAAGCCTTCTCCTTCCAGGAGTGAAGCGAGGACTTCCCAGCAACTGATGGAAAAGTTTCCCCAAGTGGAAAAGAGACTCCAGGATCTATCTCAGAAACACATCGCACTGAAGGAAGCCCTGAGGAAATTCAAAGGTACAAAGGAAGGGGGGGAAATCTCACACAGGCTTCTTCCGCAGCTGGAGAGGAGCAGACACTGGCCAATCACCAGCAGAAAGCCCCAGCTGAGGAACGTTAATGATGAGTCACTCAATACCCCTCCTGGCCAGGGCTGGAGCTGGAAGAGGGAGGGAGACTCCATTCCCACCCAGCCAGGAGCTGGACTTGTTCACTTGGTGCTTTTACTCGTTTTGCAAGGGGAAAAGCCCACACCCCCCTCGTATTTACCTGTTTCTCTCTCCTCCTCCCTCCTTCCAGAGAGTCTCCCAGTTGAACTGGACGCGCAATGGGGTAAGTCTTGGGAGGCTGGAGGTACGCTGGGGTGGGGAAGGGGGAGCCATGTGAGAAAAAGACAGCAAAAGCAGGGAATTTTGGCTTTCCTGGTGGGTTGGCAAGGTGAATTCCTCTTCCACTTCCGTGGCGATCAAAAATGGAGCCTTTAAATAGATCTTTATGGAGAAAAGCCTTTACCAAAGCTTCGGTCCGGCCAAGATTTCATCCCTGGGAAAAAAAAAAAGCAGGAGAGCGTAGGTGGAGAGAAATGTCCCTCACCTTCCCTCTGACGTCTTGTTTTCTCTTCTCTCCTGCTTCCCTCCCCATCAGCAAACATGACCCTGGATCCAGACACGGCCAACCCTCACCTCATCCTCTCTGAGGACCGGAGGAGCATGAGGTGGGATGAAAAATTTGTCCAACAACCCCCAGAGATTTGACACCTACTGCTGCGTGTTGGCTCATGAAGGCTTGACAGCGGGGAGGCACTACTGGGAGGTGCAACTGGGGAGTTGGGGATTTTGGGCCATGGGGGTGGCCAGAGACTTGGCATGGAGAAAGGCTTGGGTTAACCTCGACCCATCCCAAGGGATTTGGGCCGTTGGCATCTGCGGGGACAGCTTTCAAGCTCTTACCTCCTTCGAAACAGATCAGCCTCTGAAGGGGAGGCCGAGGACCATCAGGATCTCCCTGGACTACGAGAAGGGACACGTGGCTTTCTTCGATGCCCATAACGAGACCTTGGCCTTTGCTTTTCCTCTGACTTCTTTCAACGGAGAGAAACTCCTGCCTTTCTTCTGGGTTTGGGAGTCCAGGATCCAGCTGGCTCCCTGAGAGAGCGAGATGGACACGGCGCGCTCTGGACAAGCCTTTGCTTTGATGCAGGAAACCACACTGTATTTTGGGACTTGGTGGCCGGTAAAGAATACAGCGGAACAAATGAGTTCCAATATCCACCTCGAATCTCATTCTCACGGCATTTCCAAGAGCCCAAGATTGAGAAAGGGTCACCTTGGGTGGATTTTTTAACATTTGGGTGCCCTCCACGATTTCTCTGGGGAATATCACCCTGGGAGGAGCAGGAGAATGAAGCCCAGGATTTGTGCAACAGCCCCTGGGGACACCAGGGTTAAAGCTTTAACCCCTCCTGCCCTTCTCCAACCCTTTCCAATTTCTTCTTACCTTGACGTTCCACCATGTTGACTCTTGACAGTCACCTATGATGGTCCTGCGGGGCTGGAGAAGCTGGCTCTGGTTCTGTTTCCTCTTTTTTTTTTTTTTGTTAGAAACTAGGAAAATGGTGCTGTGCCACGACCACCCCAGCAAATCCTGGAGGCTTTGTTGCCTTCCCTTTACCTGTCTCAAGTAAAACTCAAAGGAAAGGACTAAACGAAGCCCTTTCTTGCTCCATCTCAGCTGTGTCGGGAGGGAACAGCGATGACTCTTCCTCCTGCTGTGCCTGAAAAAACAGCTGGACGGGAAATGGGCTGATAGGTGAAGATGCTGGAAATAAGGGGTAACAACCACTCTTGAAAGTCAAAGGCCTTGAAAAAGCCAGGAAAGGAAGGAAAAGCGTCAGTCCGGACCTCTCAGCTCTGTCACCGTAGCTCAGAGAAACCAACTGGGACCTTGGAGGGTCTTGGAGGCATCAGCAATCTCCAGGGACGCCTGAGGCTCTGTGCTCCAGAGCAGTCTCGGCAGGGTGTTGCTCTGATGGCCCACCTTACCCCAAGGGCAAAGCTGATGTCCCAAGGGTCAGGAGCGGCAGAAATTGCTTCTGACAGCCAGGAACGCCCTGCCCTGCAGTGAGCTGCACATTTGAACCCTTCGGGTCACCCAAGAGATGCTGGAGTCCTCCCAAACAGCCCTACAAGGCTGCTTGTCTCCCAGCCCTAGCTGCACCACAAGCTCTCTGAGGTGCCACCAGGGCATGAAACTCCTCTTCCAGCTGCTGCGGAGTCACCAAATCCTACTGGACTCCACTGATTGGAAGTGGCTTTGGAGACTGAAAAATCCCAGCGCCTCCAGGAAAGGGTGAACATGGGATGGGTGTCTCCAATCCCTGTCCTCCTCAGCTGTCCAACCACTACTTCCCAGGGCAATATAAGTTAATGTATTGCCTGAAGCCCTGCTGGGAAGGGGCTGGGTCTCAGTGTAACCAATGGTGTAGAATCAGGAAGAGAAATCTCTCATCTTTCTGATCACTTGAGAGGGAAAGGAGCTCAGTTGGTCGCTCTTCATGGCAGCCAGGACGCCTGTGGAAATCCTCCGGGATGAAGCCCGCTGCTCCATCTGCCTGGAAATATTCCAGGACCCCGTGTCCATCCACTGTGGGCACAGCTTTTGCCAGTCATGCATCACTGAGACCTGGGAAGGACTGACCACCAACTTCTCCTGCCCCCAGTGCTGGAAGACGTTGTCACGGAAGACCCTCCGTCCCAACAGGGAGTTGGCCACCATGATTGAAGCGGCCAAGAGATTGAACTTGCAACCAAACAGAGAGGTGGGAGGAGGGGAGAACTTGTGCAAGGAGCACCAGGAACCCCTGAAGCTCTTCTGCCAAGATGACAAAAGGCTTATCTGCCTGGTGTGCGACAGGTCCAAGGTGCACCGTGACCATTCTGTGGTTCCCGTGGACGAGGCTGCCCAGGAGTACAAGGTGAGGGGGTTATGGGTGTGTTGAGACACAAAGGTCCAGAAGCTCCTGGTGTTGCTGCTCTTGATGGGTGGAGATCCCTGTAGAGCCTTTGGGCTGTGGGATAAACCCCCTGTGGACTCAGCATCCTTGTCTCTTGCTACCAACTCTTGAGGTGGCATTGCCTGCCCTGAGGAAGAGGTGGACGTAGGAGCACCACGCTCTTGGGGACCAAGGGGTCCTCTCCCCCAGGGTTCAGGCACGATCAGGGTCTTAGTGGAGGGTAGGAAACAGAGGCATAGGATTTCTCCCCACCACAATCCCTCTGCAAAACTCCATAAATGGCTCTGTCCTCCAGGGTGTGGGTCCTTTATCAAGGTCAGCTCTGCTGAAGATTACTAGGAAAGGAGAGAAAGATCCTTAGCTCTTCTCCCACCCCACACCTCCCTGAAGCCTCCTTGACCTTTGTGAAAATAGAAAAGGAAAAAAAAGGAAAAGGAGGGAGGTAAATCGCCTTGAAAGAGTCATGGGGGTCCCAAAACTCTGCCAACACTTACCCAAGAGAAACCAAGAGTTCCCCGTTGCTTCTGCTGAGGGTGCCAGACCACGGTGCCATTCCACAGGGGACTTCTTTCTTTCCTCTCAGAAACACATTCAGACCCAACTGCACCGTCTGAAATCAGAGCACAAGGCGCTTCAATCTTCCGTGAAGGAGAGAGGAGACAGAATCAAGGACCACACTGTAGGTGCCCATCATTCTTCCTGGGCAAAGGGTGGGGGAAGAAAGGAGGAACATTTCCTCCTCCTCCTGTCCCGCAGGGGTGGGTGATGCTCAAGGGCTGTGGGGAAGGGAGAGGGGGTTTGTATCTTCCCCAAATGCCTCTTCTTGGTGGGTCCCACTAAGGCATGGCCCACCCTTGATGCTCTTCTCCTGCTCTCTGCTTCCCTTTTCCCCGCTTCGGCTTGCCCTTGGCAGGAGAGGACAGAAGCTGCAAAGCAGGAGATTGTGAGGACATACAGGAAGATGCACGAAATCCTGGAGGAGCAGGAGTCCTCTCTTCTGGCCCAGCTGGAGCAGCTGGACACAGAGATAAGGAAAGCCCATGAAGAAATCCTCCAGAGGCTTTTGGAGGAGGCGATGAGCCTGGGCACGCTGATTGGGGAGATGGAGAGGACATACCAGCAGCCAGACTGGGAGCTCCTGAAGGTGAGAGCCCAGGCTTCCCAAACTTGCTGTGAAGGCCCACGTTGAGCTTGGTCTCCAGCCCTCGCTTTTCTACCCCAACCCGCTCAAAGAGGGACTTCCTTAGAGTGGGACCCCGGTACTCCAAGGGGAGGTGTTCCATGTCACTGAGTCTCTTTTTCTCTCTCATCCAGGACATCGGAACCACCTTGATCAGGTATGTGGTCCTTCTCCTGTCACCATGTCACCACCACAGAGCAGCTCTGTGGCAGGACACTGGGAGAAAGCACGTAGGGACGGGTTGGCTCTTCTGCAGTACAGCCTTTGGACTTGACCGAGGCCACGGGGGGTTGGAAGGAGGGCTCTGCCTCTCTCTCCTTAATGAATGATGAATTTGGACACGGGCTGGCAGGAGGCAGGAGCAGGGAGTGCTGAGAAAACACGGAGCAGCAAACTACAACCAGGCGTAAACCCATCCCCTCTTCCCTTCCAGGGGCCAGAGGGAAACGCTCTCCCACTCACTCGATATTTCCCCAGAGCTGGAAAAGAAATTCTCTGGTTTTGCTGAGAAATCTGCAGCCATCAAGCAGGCTCTTGAGAAAGTTCCAGGTACTGAGGGCAGGTGCAGAAAGGCAAATGCCATCGTGCTTCTTGGTGGGGAGGACGGAGTGAAGCCACAGGAAGGAAACACATCCTGGGTGCTGAATGAGGGGTTGTTTCTTTCAAGATTCCACAATGAGACAGCGAAGGATCAGGGAGCGTTGGTCTGATGTTCCCTGCCTGTCCTCCTCTTCTTCTCCTCTGCCTCCTCAAGTTTCTCAACATTCCCCCAAGCCTGTTCCTGACTCTCGGGACTTTTGCAGAAACCCACAATCACACCAACTCATCTTTCTGCCTCTCACATTTTTCTCTTCCCTCTAGATTTCCTGGAGTTCAAGCTTCCTTTGAAAAGTAAGTGAACCGAACGCGTGCCCAACCGAGCCATCATTTGAAATCACATATGTGGTAAAAGAAGCTCTGCTGACCCAAAGATTGACCTAAAGTGCTCTGCTGCCTCCTTTCCCCCTTCTCTCACCCTGGTCCCACCACCAGGCGATGCCCGGAGGGTTCCCAACTGGGTCAGAGGGATGGGAAGGGGGAGACAAAAAGCCGTGTTTCCCCCCCAGATCTGCTGCCATGAGCCTGACTCTCTCTCCACCTCCAGCACAGATGACGCTGGACCTGGAGACAGCCCACCCCAGGCTTTATCTTTCACAAGACTGCAAGCTCATGAGGTGGGAACGCCGTGAGCAGGACCTGCCCTATAACTCGAGGAGGTTCCAAGTCCGTCCCTGTGTTCTGGGCTCGAGGGGCTTCACATCGGGGTGGCACCGCTGGGACGTGGAGGTCCACAGAAAAGGCTTTTGGGGCATCGGGGTGGCCAAGCAGTCGGTTCCAAGGGACCGTCGGTTTCTCCTAAAGCCCGATGAGGGGATATGGGCTTTGTGTTATAACCAAAATGGGTACGAGGCTCTAACCTCTCCTCATGGCACCTCCTTGTCTCTACGCAGTGTCCCCAAGCAGATACGAATCTGCTTGGACTATGAGAAAGGGAGGGTGGTGTTTTTTAATGCCGAGAGCAAAGAACGGATCTTTGCTTTTCCGCCGGCATCTTTTCAAGGGGAGAGAGTCTTCCCGTGGTTCATGGTGATTGGGGATGTTAAACTCAAACTACTTCCCTAAGGCACAGGGGAAAAAAAAACCCAACCCCCAAAGCCACCAACTTACCCTTGGGAAAGAAACCAGGGGCTGGGTTTTGTCCCAATCCCACCAAAGGGACAGGAAAGGGTAGCGGTGTTCAGGTTCAATGGGTGCATTTCTGTGCCTTAAACTATATTTTAATCTTTTTATCGCTGTTTGATCATTAAATGGTTGTTACAGGGTGGCTGCTAACTTGCCCTGATGGGGAGTCAAAAGTAAAAGTGCAATTCTAAATCATTTCTGCCTTGTGTGTCTATGTGCTTTTTATTTTGGGTTTTTTATTTCCTGCGGGTTTTTCTTTGGAAGTTGCTTAAGAGAACTGGAGGAAGGAAAAGTCATCCTGGTTCCTCTCCAAAACCCACTGCACAGGGAGATGAGAAACCTGAGTTTTCTGCCTCCTCAAACCCAGGAAGTCTGTGGGAATAGAGGTGGGGAAAAGTCAGCCACCAGCCAGGAGCTGGGGTCCTTTGCAGCTGGGTCCCATCCTGACTCCATGTGCAAAGGGGGAGTCAGAATTGGCCAGAAACACCTGGAAATGGGGCTGCTCCTTTTGGTGCTGGCTCAGGGTGAGCCCTGACACGCTGGGCTTTAGTCAAGGAAGAGACTGGGCTTGTTCCTTGAGAAGATACAGCAGAGCCAGGGGTTCAGATGAACCCAAAGGTCCTTGCATGGGAGAGCAGATAAGAGCAGGGTGAGGATGCCTATGGCCCCAGGAGCCCTCTTTTCCCAGCCTCAATGGGTAATTAAACAATTAAAGGGTACGACTATTACCTGAAACCAAAGCTCTTGAAACCAGAAGCAATTTAGAGAGGAGATAATTGCTTTATTCGATGTCAGGTGCTAAGAGGCAATCCACAAATCTAGCACCCCTTCCTGAGG
Organism: Numenius arquata; assembly: GCF_964106895.1. Taxonomy (NCBI): domain Eukaryota; kingdom Metazoa; phylum Chordata; class Aves; order Charadriiformes; family Scolopacidae; genus Numenius; species Numenius arquata. The sequence continues at coordinate 2,728,853 of NC_133603.1, read as the reverse complement.
ACATTCACCCAGTATTTATACACAAAGGAGGGCTCTCCCTCTCTCTACTTAATTAAGGATGAATTCCAACACAGACTGGCCGTAGGCAGGGCTGGCAGGAAGCCAGGAAGGGATCTGGAGTGCAAGTAGCGTTCTCCTCTGTCATTCCAGTGGCACAGAAGGAGGAGGGAAGCAACAAGAAGAGGCAGCAGATCCATACCTGGCTCCAAACCAGGAAAGGAAGGAAAAGCGTCAGTCCGGACCTCTCAGCTCTGTCACTGCAGCTCAGAGAAACCAGCTGTGACCTTGGAGGGTCTTGGAGGCACCACCATCTCCAGGGATGTGTGAGGATCTATCTCCAGAGCATTTGCGGCAGGGTGTTGCTCTGATGGCCCACCTTACCCGAGGGGCAAAGCTGATGTCCCAAGGGTCAGGAGAGGCAGAAATTGCTTCTGACAGCCAGGAACTCCCTACGCTGCATTGAGCTGCACATTTGAACCCTTCAGGTCACCCAAGAGATGCTGGAGTTCTCCCAAACAGCCCTACAGAGCCTGTCCTGAAGAGTGCTGAGGTCCTTCCCAAGGTCTGGCTAGGTCCTGTCACCCCTCACATCTTAGAGGGATTTTCAGCCACTGCTTGTCTCCCACCCACAGCTGCACCAGAAGCTCTCTGAGGTGTCACCAGGCCATGAAACACCTCTTCCAGCTGCTGTGGAGTCACCAAATCCCACCGGACTCCACTGACTGGAAGTATCTTTGGAGACTGAAAAATCCCAGCACCTCCAGGAAAGGGTGAAAATGGGATGGGCGTCTCCAATCCCCGTCCTCCTCAGCTGTCCAACCGCTACTTCCCAGGGCAATATAAGTTAATGTATTGCCTGAAGCCCTGCTGGGAAGGGGCTGGGTCTCAGTGTAACCAATGGTGTAGAATCAGGAAGAGAAATCTCTCATCTTTCTGATCATTTGAGAGGGAAAGGAGCTTGGTTGGTCACTCTTCATGGCAGCCAGGACACCTGTGGAAATCCTCCGGGATGAAGCCCGTTGCTCCATCTGCCTGGAAATATTCCAGGAGCCTGTGTCCATCCACTGTGGGCACAGCTTTTGCCGGTCGTGCATCACTGAGACCTGGGAAGGACTGACCACCAACTTCTCCTGCCCCCAGTGCAGGGAGACGGGGGCCCAGAAGACCCTCCGCCCCAACAGGGAGTTGGCCAACATCGCTAAAGCAGCCAAGAGCTTGAACCTGCAATGGGACAGAGAGGTGGAAGAAGGGGAGAACTTGTGTGAGGAGCACCAGGAACCCCTGAAGCTCTTCTGCCAAGATGACAAAAGGCTTATCTGCGTGGTGTGTGACAGGTCCAAGGTGCACCGTTACCATTCTGTGGTTCCTGTGGGCGAGGCTGCCCAGGAGTACAAGGTGAGGGGGTTATGGGTGTGTTGAGGCACAAAGGTCCAGAAGCTCCTGGTGTTGGTGCTCTTGATGGGTGGAGATCCCTGTAGAGCCTTTGGGCTGTGGGATAAACCCCCTGTGGACTCCCCCATCCTTGTCTCTTGCTACCAACTCTTGAGGTGGCATTGCCTGCCCTGAGGATGAGGTGGAGGTAGGAGCAGCACGCCCTTGGGGAGCAAGGGGTCCTCTCCCCCAGGGTTCAGGCACGATCAGGGTCTTAGTGGAGGGTAGGAAACAGAGGTGTAGGATTTCTCCCCACCACAATCCCTCAGCAAAACACCATAAATGGCTCTGTCCTCCGGGGTGCGGGTCCCTTATCAAGGTCAGCTCTGCTGAAGATCAGTAGGAAAGGAGAGGGAGAGATCCTCAGCCCTTCTCCCACCCCACAGCTCCCTGGAAGAACCTTGACCTTTTGCGAAAACAGGAAAAGAAGAAAAAAGGAAAAATGGGGGAGGTAAATCACCTCTAAAATGGTCATAGATGCAGAACTCTGCCAAGACTTACCCCAAGAGCCATCAAGAGTTCCCTGTTGCTTCTTCTGAGGGTGTCAGACCACGATGCCAATCCACAGGGGACTTCTTTCTTTCCTCTCAGAAACACATTCAGACCCAACTGCACCGTCTGAAATCAGAGCATGAGGAGCTTCAATCTTCTGTGAAGGAGAGACAAGACAGAATCAAGGACCACACTGTAGGTGCCCATCATTTTTCCTGGGCAGAGGGGGGGGGAAGAAAGGAGGAACATCTCCTCCTCCTCCTCTTCCGCAGGGGTGGGTGATGCTCAAGGGCTGTGGGGAAGGAAGAGGGGGTTTGTATCTTCCCCAAATGCCTCTTTTTGGTGGGTCCCACTAAGGCACGGTCCACCCTTGACCCTTGATGCTCTTCTCCTGCTCTCTGCTTCCCTTTCCCCGCTTCGGCTTGCCCTTGGCAGGAAAAGACAGAAGGTGCGAAGCAGGAGATTGTGACAACCTATAGGAAATTGCACGAGTTCCTGGAGAAGCAGGAGTCCTCTCTTCTGGCCCAGCTGGAGCAGCTGGACACAGAGATAAGGAAAGCCCATGAAGAAATCCTCCAGAGGCTTTTGGAGGAGGCGACGAGCCTGGGCACGCTGATTGGGGAGATGGAGAGGACATACCAGCAGCCAGACTGGGAGCTCCTGAAGGTGAGAGCCCAGGCTTCCCAAACTTGCTGTGAAGGCCCGCGTTGAGCTTGGTCTCCAGCCCTCGCTTTTCTACCCCAACCCGCTCAGAGAGGGACTTCCTTAGAGTGGGACCCCGGTACTCCAAGGGGAGGTGTTCCATGTCACTGAGTCTCTTTTTCTCTCTCATCCAGGACATCGGAACAACCTTGAGCAGGTATGTGGTCCTTCTCCTGTCACCATGTCACCACCACAGAGCAGCTCTGTGGCAGGACACTGGGAGAAAGCACGTAAGGACGGGTTGGCTCTTCTGCAGTACAGCCTTTGGACTTGACCGAGGCCACGGGGGGTTGGAAGGAGGGCTCTGCCTCTCTCTCCTTAATGAATGATGAATTTGGACATGGGCTGGCAGGAGGCAGGAGCAGGGAGTGCTGAGAAAACACGGAGCAGCAACTACAGCCAGGAGTAAATCCATCCCCTCTTCCCTTCCAGGGGCCAGAGGGAAACGCTCTCCCACTCCCTCAATATTTCCCCAGAGCTGGAAAAGAAATTCTCTGATTTCACCGAGAAGAACCCATCCATCAAGGAACTTCTGGAGAAGTTGCAAGGTACCGAGGGCAGGTGCAGAAAGGCAAATGCCATCGTGCTTCTTGGTGGGGAGGGACGGAGTGAAGCCACGGGAAAGAAACGCATCCTGGGTGCTGAATGAGGGGTTGTTTCTTTCAAGATCCCACAATGAGACAGCGAAGGAGCAGGGAGCGTTGGTCTGATCTTCCCTGCCTGTCCTCCTCCTCTTCTCCTCTGCCTCCTCAAGTTTCTCGACATTCCCCCAAGCCTGTTCCTGACTCTCGGGACTTTTGCAGAAACCCACAATCACACCAACTCATCTTTCTGCCTTTCACATTTTTCTCTTCCCTCTAGATTTCCTGGAGTTCGAGCTTCCTTTGACAAGTAAGTGAACCGAACGCGTGCCCAACCGAGCCATCATAAGAAATAAAAAAATTTGCTAAAAGAAGCTCTGCTGCCCCCAAATATTGATCTGAAGTGCTCTGCTGCCTCCTTTCCCCCTTCTCCCACCCTGGTCCCACCACCAGGCGATGCCTGGAGGGTTCCCAACTTGGTCAGAGGGATGGGAAGGGAGAGAAAAAGCCCTTTTTCCCCCAAATCTGCTTCCATGAGCCTGACTCTCTCTCCACCTCCAGCACAGATGACGCTGGACCCAGAGACGGCCAACCCCAGGCTTTATCTCTCGGAAGACTCCAAGCTTGTGTGGTGGGAAGACTGTGAGCAGGACCTGCCCTCCAACCAGGGGAGGTTCAAATTCATGCCCTGTGTTCTGGGCTCGAGGGGCTTCACATCGGGGTGGCACTGCTGGGACGTGGAGGTCCAAAGGGAAGGGTTTTGGGCCACTGGGGTGGCCAAGGAGTCGATTCCAAGGGACCATGGTTTGTGGCAGAAGCCTGATGAGGAGATATGGGCTCTGTGTCATAACCAAAATAGTTTCAGGGCTCTGAATGCTCCAGAAGTCACCTCTTTGCCTCTACGCAGTGTCCCCAAGCGGATACGAATCTGCTTGGACTATGAGAATGGGAGGGTGGTGTTTTTTAATGTCGAGAGCAAAGAACGGATCTTTGCTTTTCCACCGGCGTCTTTTCAAGGGGAGAGAGTCTTCCCGTGGTTCATGGTGAAGGAAACAGCTCGTCTCAAACTTATTCTTTAAGGCAGAAGACAAAAAAAAAAAAAAAAACAACCGCCAAATCCACCACCCTACCCTTGGGAAAGAAACCAGGGGCTGGGTTTTGTCCCAATCCCACCAAAGGGACAGGAAAGGGTAGCGGTGTTCAGGTTCCTTTCATTTAGTGCAAAATGGGTGCGTTTCTGGAATTTAAACACTCATTTGGTCTTTTAATGGCTGTTTAATCACTCAGTGGTTGTTCTTGGGTGCCTGCAAACTTGCCCTGATGGGGAGTTAAAAATAAAAGTGCAATTCTAAATCATTTCTGCCGTGTGTGTGTATGTGCTTTTTATTTTGGGTTTTTTATTTCCTGCGGGTCTTTCTTTGGAAGTTGCTTAAGAGAACTGGAGGAAGGAAAAGTCATCCTGGTTCCTCTTGAAAACCCACTGCACAGGGAGATGAGAAACCTGAGGTTTCTGCCCCCTCCAACCCAGGAAGTCTGTGGGAATAGAGGTGGGGAAAAGTCAGCCACCAGCCAGGAGCTGGAGCCATTTGCAGCTGGGTCCCAGCCTGACTCCATGTGCAAAGGGGGAGTCAGAATTGGCCAGAAACACCTGGAAATGGGGCTACTCCTTTTGGTGCTGGCTCAGGGTGAGCCCTGACACGCTGGGCTTTAGTCAAGGAAGAGACTGGGCTTGTTCCTTGAGAAGATACAGCAGAGCCAGGGGTTCAGATGAACCCAAAGGTCCTTGCATGGGAGAGCAGATATGAGCAGGGTGAGGATGCCTATGGCCCCAGGAGCCCTCTTTTCCCAGCCTCAATGGGTAATTAAACAATTAAAAGGGTATAAGTGTTACCTGAATCAAAAGCTCTCGAGACCAGAAGCAATTTAGAGAGGAGATATTGCTTTATTTGACGTCAGGTGCTAAGAGGCAATCCACAAATCTAGCGCCCCTTCCTGGGGACATTCACCCATTATTTATACACAAAGGATTCTCATTATTCCGCCTCCCTAATCCATAACTCCACCTGGGCTGACATATTCATTACTGTGACCCAAGAGCCCCTTTTGCGAACGCGTATTAAATTTGGCAGCATTGGGAAAACACTGCTGCACAGGCGTGAGCTCCTCGGTGGCCGTTTGGGTAGGGATACCCTTCCTCACACGATCCTTTGAAGGTATTGAGTCATCTCAGGACAGGAGAAGTTGACTGTAAGTTTGACAGCTTCTTGAGGATGATCAGGATGTTCCTTGGAGTAGCCACAGCTCTGTCCTGATTGGTACAGGAGCCCGTACTTTGACATATGAGAGAACACTGAGGCGATAAAATACTTGTTATCCCATCCTTATCCCTATCAGCTCGGAATCTAACCATTCTCTCACACAGTAAGAAGCTCAGTAATTAACTATTTCCTCACACAGTCAGAAGGTCAGCAGGAAGCAAACAACACTTTATTTAGCACCTGGTTATAAAGAAAGCAGAGGCCTGTCTTTGGTAACACAACGAGAGGCACGGAGGGATGTTAGAGTCCTCCCAAACAGTCCTACAGAGGCTTGACCGAGGCCACGGGGGGTTGGAAGGAGGGCTCTCCCTCTCTCTACTTAATTAAGGATGAATTCCAACACAGACACTGGTAGGAGGCAGGGCTTGGGGGAAGCCAGGAAGGGATCAGGAGTGCAAGTAGCGTTCTCCTCTGTCATTCCAGCAGCAGGGAAGGAGGAGGGAAGCAACAAGAAGAGCCAGCAGATCCATGCCTGGCTCCAAGCAAGGAAAGGAAGGAAAAGCATCAGTCCGGACCTCTCAGCTCTATCACCGCAGCTCAGAGAAACCAGCTGGGACCTTGGAGGGTCTTGGAGGCACCAGCAATCTCCAGGGACGCCTGAGGATCCATGCTCCAGAGCAGTCTCGGCAGGGTGTTGCTCTGATGGCTCACCTTACCCCAGGGGCAAAGCTGATGTCCCAAGGGTCAGGAGCGGCAGAAATTGCTTCTGACAGCCAGGAACGCCCTGCCCTGCAGTGAGCTGCACATTTGAACCCTTCAGGTCACCCAAGAGATGCTGGAGTCCTCCCAAACAGCCCTACAGAGCCTGTCCAGAAGGGTGCTGAGGTCCTTCCCAAGGTCTGGCCAGGTCCTGTCACCCCTGACATCTTAGAGGCATTTTCAGCCCCAGCTTTTCTCCCACCCCCAGCTGCAACACAACCTCTCTGAGGTGTCACCAGGCCGTGAAAATCCTCTTCCAGCTGCTGTGGAGTCACCAAATCCCACTGGACTCCACTGACTGGAAGTGGCTTTGGAGAGTGAAAAATCCCAGCGCCTCCAGGAAAGGGTGAAAATGAGATGGGCGTCTCCAATTGTTGTCCTCCTCAGCTGTCCAACTGCTACTTCCCGGTGCAATATAAGTTAATGTATTGCCTGAAGCCCTGCTGGGAAGGGGCTGGGTCTCAGTGTAACCAATGGTGTAGACTCAGGAAGAGAAATCTCTCATCTTTCTGATCACTTGAGAGTGAAAGGAGCTCGGTTGGTCGCTCTTCATGGCAGCCAGGACGCGTGTGGAAATCCTCCGGGATGAAGCCTGCTGCTCCATCTGCCTGGAAATATTCCAGGACCCCGTGTCCATCCACTGTGGGCACAGCTTTTGCCGGTCGTGCATCACTCGGAGCTGGAAAGGACTGACCACCAACTTCTCCTGCCCCCAGTGCAGGGAGACGGGGGCCCAGAAGACCCTCCGACCCAACTGGGAGTTGGCCAACGTGATTGAAGCAGCCAAGAGAATGAACCTGCAACGGGACAGAGAGGTGGAAGGAGGGGAGAACTTGTGCGAGACACACCAGGAACCCCTGAAGCTCTTCTGCCAAGACGACAAAAGGCTTATCTGCGTGGTGTGTGACAGGTCCAAGGTGCACCGTGACCATTCTGTGGTTCCCATGGGCGAGGCTGCCCTGGAGTACAAGGTGAGGGGGTTATGGTTGTGTTGAGGCACAAATGTCCAGAAGCTCCTGGTGTTGCTGCTCTTGATGGGTGGAGATCCCTGTAGAGCCTTTGGGCTGTGGGATAAACCCCCTGTGGACTCCCCCATCCTTGTCTCTTGATACCAACTCTTGAGGTGGCATTGCCTGCCCTGACATTTCATCAGAGAAAGGTGATAGACGTTTAGAAATTACTGCTAGAGAACAATGGGAAAACCCTTTCCTAGAAGGGGAAAAGGGTACTAGGCTAAGAGTTAACAAAGCTCACGGACAGAGCTTTAAGCCGAAAGTTAAGGGGGATGGGGATAAAACCAGGCCTGCTGGTAATGAACCTGAGTGTCAAGGGCCAAAGATGGGGGTGAAATCAGTAGCCCAGGTCAAGTGCATCTACGCTAATGCACGTAGCATGGGCAACAAACAGGATGAGCTGGAAGCCATGGTGCGGCAGGACAACTATGACATAGTTGCCATCACGGAAACGTGGTGGGACGATGGTCATGACTGGAATGCTGCAATAAGTGGCTATAAGCTCTTCAGAAGGAATAGGCAAGGAAGGAGGGGGGGGGGTGTGGCTCTGTACATTAGGGAGTTGTTTGACTCTATAGAGATAGACTCCAGTGATGAAGAAGTGGAGTGTTTATGGGTAAGGGTGAAAGGGAAGGCTAACAAAGGTGATTTTGTGCTGGGAGTCTGCTATAGACCACCCAACCAGGATGAGCAGGCTGATGAGGTATTCTATAAGCGGCTGGCTGCAGTATAAGCGGCTGGCTGCAGTCTCGCAAACGCCAGCCCTTGTTCTAGTTGGGGACTTCAACTTACCAGACATCTGCTGGAAATATAACACAGCAGAGAGCAGGCAGGCTAGGAGGTTCCTCGAGTGTATGGAGGATAACTTCCTGACACAAATGGTAGGTAAGCCTACCAGGGGAGGTGCCTTGCTAGACCTACTGTTCACAAATAAAGAAGGGCTAGTTGGGGACGTGGAGGTCGGAGACAGTCTTGGGCTTAGTGATCATGAAATGGTTAAGTTTTCCATTCATAGTGAGGTAAGGAAGGGGATTAACAAAACCTCCATCTTGGACTTCCGGTGGGCAGACTTTAACCTGTTCAGAACCCTGGTTGGGAGAGTCCCGTGGGAGGTAGTCCTGAGAGACAAAGGAGCCCAGGAAGGCTGGACGCTCTTCAAGAGGGAAATCCTAAAGGCCCAGGAGCAGGCTGTCCCCATGAAGCACAAAATTAAAGGGCGGGGAAAATGGCCGGCCTGGATGAACAAAGAGCTCTTGATGGGACTTAAGGAAAAAAGGAAGGTTTACCACCTTTGGAAGAGGGGACAGGCAACTCGGGAGGAGTACAGAGATTGTGTTAGGTCATACAGAGAAAAAATCAGGAAGGCAAAAGCCCAGCTAGAACTCAACCTGGCCATTAATATAAGGGACAACAAAAAAAGTTTCTATAAATACATCAACAAAAAGAGAGTGACAGAGAATGTCCATCCCTTACTGGATGCGGGGGGAAACCTTGCAACCAAGGATGAGGAGAAGGCTGAGATACTTAATGCCTTCTTTACCTCTGTCTTTAATAGTCAGACCAGCTACCCCCAGGGAGTTCAGCTTCTTGGGCTGGAAGATAAGAATGGAGAACAGAACAACTCCCCTGTAATCCAAGAGGAAGTAGTTAATGATTTGCTTATGCACCTGGACACGCATAAGTCTATGGGGCCGGATGGCATTCACCCAAAGGTTCTCAGGGAGCTGGCAAGAGAGCTTACCAAGCCTCTCTCCATTATTTATCAACAATCCTGGTCAACAGGAGAGGTGCCAGATGACTGGAGGGTGGCCAATGTGACGCCCATCTACAAGAAGGGCCGGAAGGAGGATCCTGGAAACTACAGGCCTGTCAGCCTGACCTCGGTACCGGGAAAGATCATGGAGAGGATCATCCTGAGTGAGCTCTCAAGGCATGTGCAGGGCAGCCAAGGGATTAGGGCCAGCCAGCATGGGTTTATGAGAGGGAGGTCCTGCCTGACCAACTTGATCTCTTTCTATGACCATGTGACCCGCTTTCTCGATGAGGGGAAGGCTGTGGACGTTGTCTACCTGGACTTTGGTAAGGCCTTTGACACCGTCCCTCACGGCATTCTCCTGGAGAAACTGGAGAATCATGGCATAGACAAGTGTACCCTCCGCTGGATAAAAAACTGGCTGGATGGCCGTGCTCAGCGAGTTGTGATTAATGGAGCAAAATCTGGTTGGCGGCCGGTCATCAGTGGTGTCCCTCAGGGCTCAGTTTTGGGGCCAGTCTTGTTCAATATCTTCATTGATGATCTAGATAAGGGGATTGAGTGCACCCTCAGTAAGTTTGCGGATGACACCAAACTAGGTGGGAGTGTTGATCTGCTTGAGGGTCGGCAGGCTCTACAGAGGGACCTGGACAGGTTGGACCAATGGGCCAAGGCCAATGGGATGAGGTTTAATAAGGCCAAGTGCCGGGTTCTGCATTTCGGCCACAACAACCCCAAGCAACGCTACAGGCTCGGGGAAGAGTGGCTGGAAAGCTGCCTGGCAGAAAAGGACCTGGGAGTGTTAGTGGACAGCCGGCTTAACATGAGCCAGCAGTGTGCCCAGGCAGCCAAGAAGGCCAACAGCATCCTGGCCTGTATCAGGAATAGCGTGGCCAGCAGGAGCAGGGAAGTCATCGTGCCTCTGTACTCGGCACTGGTGAGGCCTCACCTCGAGTACTGTGTTCAGTTTTGGGCCCCTCACTACAGGAAAGACATTGAAGTGCTGGAGCGTGTCCAGAGGAGAGCCACCAAGCTGGTGAGGGGTCTGGAGAACAAGTCCTATGAGGAGAGGCTGAGGGAACTGGGCATGTTTAGTTTGGAGAAGAGGAGGCTGAGGGGAGACCTCATTGCCCTCTACAACTACCTGAAAGGAAACTGTAGAGAGGTGGGTGTTGGCCTCTTCTCCCAAGGGAATAATGACAGGACCAGAGGAAATGGTCTGAAGTTGCGGCAGGGGAGGTTTAGATTAGATATTAGGAAGAATTACTTTACTGAGAGAGTGGTCAAGCACTGGAACAGCCTGCCCAGGGAGGTGGTGGAGTCACCATCCCTGGAGGTATTTAAGAAACGTGTAGACGTGGCTCTTCAGGGCATGCTCTAGTGCCCGGGATTGTTGGTTTGTGGTGGGGTGTTGTGTGTGGGGTTTAGTTGATGGATGCTGCTTGCTTTTTTTTTTTTGGAGGGGGGGGTGTTGTTGTTTGTTTGGTTTTGTGTTGTGTTTTTTTGTTTGTTTGTGTGTTTTTGGTTTTTTTTGGGGTTTTTTTTGTTTTTTTTTAATGTGGTTGGACTCGATGATCTCAAAGGTCCCTTCCAACCACTAAGATTCTGTGATTCTGTGATTCTGTGATTCTGAGGAAGAGGTGGAGGTAGGAGCAGCACGCTCTTGGGTACCAAAGGGTCCCCTCCCCCAGGGTTCAGCCACGAGCAGGGGTATGGGGAGGGTAGGAAACAGAGGCGTAGGATTTCTCCCCACCACAATCCCTCTGCAAAACTCCATAAATGGCTCTGGCCTCCGGGGTGCGGGTCCCTTATCAAGGTCAGCTCTGCTGAAGATGAATAGGAAAGGAGAAAAAGAGATCCTCAGCCCTTCTCCCACCCCACAGCTCCCTGAAGAACCTTGACCTTTGTGAAAATAGAACAAGAGAAACAAGGGAAAAAGGGGGGAGGTAAATCACCTTGAAACAGCCATGGGGGTCCCAAAACTCTGCCAACGCTTACCCCAAGAGAAACCAAGAGTTCACTGTTGCTTCTTCTGAGGGTGCCAGACCACAGTGCCATTCCACAGGGGACTTCTTTCTTTCCTCTCAGAAACACATTCAGACCCAACTGCACCGTCTGAAATCAGAGCAAGAGGCGCTTCAATCTTCCGTGAAGGACAGACAAGACAGAATCAAGGACCACACTGTAGGTGCCCATCATTTTTCCTGGGCAGAGGGTGGGGGAAGAAAGGAGGAACATCTCCTCCTCCTCCTCCTCTCCCCCAGGGGTGGGTGATGCTCAAGGGCTGTGGGGAAGGGAGAGGGGGTTTGTATCTTCCCCAAATGCCTCTTCTTGGTGGGTCCCACTAAGGCATGGCCCACCCTTGACCCCTGATGCTCTTCTCCTGCTCTCTGCTTCCCTTTTCCCCGCTTCGGCTTGCCCTTGGCAGGAGAGGACAGAAGCTGCAAAGCAGGAGATTGTGACGACGTACAGGAAGTTGCACGAGATCCTAGAGAAGCAGGAGTCCTCTCTTCTGGCCCAGCTGGAGCAGCTGGACACAGAGATAAGGAAAGCCCATGAAGAAATCCTCCAGAGGCTTTTGGAGGAGACAACAAGCCTGGGCACGCTGATTGGGGAGATGGAGAGGACATACCAGCAGCCAGACTGGGAGCTCCTAAAAGTGAGAGCCCAGGCTTCCCACACTTGCTGTGAAGGCCCGCGTTGAGCTTGGTCTCCAGCCCTCGCTTTTCTATCCCAACCCGCTCAGAGAGGGACTTCCTTAGAGTGGGACCCCGATACTCCAAGGGGAGGTGTTCCATGTCACTGAGTCTCTTTTTCTCTCTCATCCAGGACATCGGAACCACCTTGAGCAGGTATGTGGTCCTTCTCCTGTCACCATGTCACCACCACAGAGCAGCTCTGTGGCAGGACACTGGAAGAAAGCACGTAGGGACGGGTTGGCTCTTCTGCAGTACAGCCCTTGGACTTGACCGAGGCCACGGGGGGTTGGAAGGAGGGCTCTGCCCCTCTCTCCTTAATGAACGATGAATTTGGACATGGGCTGGCAGGAGGCAGGAGCGGGGAGTGCTGAGAAAACACGGAGCAGCAAACTACAACCAGGCGTAAATCCATCCCCTCTTCCCTTCCAGGGGCCAGAGGGAAACGCTCTCCCACTCACTCGATATTTCCCCAGAGCTGGAAAAGAAATTCTCTGATTTCACCGAGAAGAACCCAGACATCAAGGAACTTCAGGAGGAATTCCAAGGTACCGAGGGCAAGTGCAGAAAGGCAAATGCCATCGTGCTTCTTGTTGGGGAGGGACGGAGTGAAGCCACGGGAAAGAAACGCATCCTGGGTGCTGAATGAGGGGTTGTTTCTGTCAAGATCCCACAATGAGGCAGCGAAGGAGCAGCGAGCGTTGGTCTGATGTTCCCTGCCTGTCCTCCTCTTCTTCTCCTCTGCCTCCTCAAGTTTCTCGACATTTCCCCAAGCCTGTTCCTGACTCTCGGGACTTTTGCAGAAAGCCACAATCACACCAACTCATCTTTCTGCCTCTCACATTTTTCTCTTCCCTCTAGATGTCCTGAAGTTCAAGGTTCCTTTGACAAGTAAGTGAACCGAACGTGTGCCCAACCAAGCCATCAGATGAAATAAAAAAATATGGTAAAAGAAGCTCTGTTGCCCCCAAAGATTGACCTAAAGTGCTCTGCTGCCTCCTTTCCCCCTTCTCCCACCCTGGTCCCACCACCAGGCGATGCCTGGAGGGGTCCACACTTGGTCAGTAGGATGGGAAGGGAGAGAAAAAGCCCTGTTTCCCCCCAAATCTGCTGCCATGAGCCTGACTCTCTCTCCACCTACAGCACAGATGACGCTGGACCCGGAGACGGCCAATGGCAGGCTTTATCTTTCAGAAGACTGCAAGCTCGTGTGGTGGGAACGCTGTAAGCAGGACCTGCCCTCCAACCGCAGGAGATTCATATTCAAGCCCTGTGTGCTGGGCTCAAGGGGCTTCACATCGGGGTGGCACCGCTGGGACGTGGAGGTCCACAGAGAAGGCATTTGGGGCATCGGGGTGGCCAAGGAGTCGGTTCCAAGGGACCGTCGGTTGCACTTGAAGCCTGATGAGGGGGTATGGGCTCTACGTCATAACCGAAATGGGTACATGGCTCTGACCTCTCCTGATGACACTCCCTTGACTCTACGCAGTGTCCCCAAGCGGATACGAATCTGCTTGGACTATGAGAAAGGGAGGGTGGTGTTTTTTGATGCCGAGAGCAAAGAACGGATCTTTGCTTTTCCACCAACATCTTTCCAAAGGAAGAGAGTCTTCCCATGGTTCATGGTGATGGGGGATGCTCAACTCAAACTTCTTCCCTAAGGCACAGGGCAAAAAAGAAACCCAACCCCGAAAGCCACCAACTTACCCTTGGGAAAGAAACCAGGGGCCGGGTTTTGTCCCAATCCCACCAAAGGGACAGGAAAGGGTAGCGGTGTTCAGGTTCCCTTCCTTTAGTGTAAAATGGGAGCATTTCTGTGCCTTAAACTATATTTTAATCTTTTTATCGCTGTTTGATCATTAAATGGTTGTTACAGGGTGGCTGCTAACTTGCCCTGATGGGGAGTCAAAAGTAAAAGTGCAATTCTAAATCATTTCTGCCTTGTGTGTCTATGTGCTTTTTATTTTTGGGGTTTTTATTTCCTGTGGGTTTTTCTTTGGAAGTTGCTTAAGAGAACTGGAGGAAGGAAAAGTCATCCTGGTTCCTCTCCAAAACCCACTGCACAGGGAGATGAGAAACCTGAGTTTTCTGCCTCCTCAAACCCAGGAAGTCTGTGGGAATAGAGGTGGGGAAAAGTCAGCCACCAGCCAGGAGCTGGGGTCCTTTGCAGCTGGGTCCCAGCCTGACTCCATGTGCAAAGGGGGAGTCAGAATTGGCCAGAAACACCTGGAAATGGGGCTGCTCCCTTTGGTGCTGGCTCAGGGTGAGCCCTGACACGCTGGGCTTTAGTCAAGGAAGAGACTGGGCTTGTTCCTTGAGAAGATACAGCAGAGCCAGGGGTTCAGATGAACCCAAAGGTCCTTGCACGGGAGAGCAGATATGAGCAGGGTGAGGATGCCTATGGCCCCAGGAGCCCTCTTTTCCCAGCCTCAATGGGTAATTAAACAATTAAAAGGGTATAAGTGTTACCTGAATCAAAAGCTCTCGAGACCAGAAGCAATTTAGAGAGGAGATATTGCTTTATTTGACGTCAGGTGCTAAGAGGCAATCCACAAATCTAGCACCCCTTCCCGGGGACATTCACCCATTATTTATACAGAAAGGATTCTCATTATTCTGCCTCCCTAATCCATAACTCCACCTGGGCTGACATATTCATTACTGTGACCCAAGAGCCCCTTTTGCGAACGCGTATTAAATTTGGCAGCATTGGGAAAACACTGCTGCACAGGCGTGAGCTCCTCGGTGGCCGTTTGGGTAGGGATACCCTTCCTCACACGATCCTTTGAAGGTATTGAGTCATCTCAGGACAGGAGAAGTTGACTGTAAGTTTGACAGCTTCTTGAGGATGATCAGGATGTTCCTTGGAGTAGCCACAGCTCTGTCCTGATTGGTACAGGAGCCCGTACTTTGACATATGAGAGAACACTGAGGCGATAAAATACTTGTTATCCCATCCTTATCCCTATCAGCTCGGAATCTAACCATTCTCTCACACAGTAAGAAGCTCAGTAATTAACTATTTCCTCACACAGTCAGAAGGTCAGCAGGAAGCAAACAACACTTTATTTAGCACCTGGTTATAAAGAAAGCAGAGGCCTGTCTTTGGTAACACAACGAGAGGCACGGAGGGATGTTAGAGTCCTCCCAAAAAGCCCTACAGAGGCTTGACCGAGGCCACGGGGGGTTGGAAGGAGGGCTCTCCCTCTCTCTACTTAATTAAGGATGAATTCCAACACAGACTGGCAGGAGGCAGGGCTTGGGGGAAGCCAGGAAGGGATCAGGAGTGCAAGTAGCGTTCTCCTCTGTCATTCCAGTAGCAGGGAAGGAGGAAGGAAGCAACAAGAAGAGCCAGCAGATCCATGCCTGGCTCCAAGCCAGGAAAGGAAGGAAAAGCATCAGTCCAGACCTCTCAGCTCTCTCACCGCAGCTCAGAGAAACCAGCTGGGACCTTGGAGGTTCTTGGAGGCACCACCAATCTCCAGGGACGCGTGAGGATCCATGCTCCAGAGCAGTTGCAGCAGGGTGTTGCCCTGATGGCCCACCTTATGCCAGGGGCAAAGCTGATGTCCCAAGGGTCAGGAGAGGCAGAAATTGCTTCTGACAGCCAGGAACGCCCTGCCCTGCAGTGAGCTGCACATTTGAACTCTTCAGGTCACCCAAGAGATGCTGGACTCCTCCCAAGTAAGCCTAGAGAGTCTGTACTGAAGGGTGCTGAGGCTCTTCCCAAGGTCTGGCTACGTCCTGTCACCCCTGACATCTCAGAGGGATTTTCAGCCACTGCTTGTCTCCCACCCCCAGCTGCACCACAAGCTCTCTGAGGTGCCATCAGGCCATGAAACTTCTCTTCCAGCTGCTTGTTGAGTCACCAAATCCCACTGGACTTCGCTGATTGGTAGTGGCTTTGGAGACTGAAAAATCCCAGCGCCTCCAGGAAAGGGTGAAAATGACATGGGCGTATCCAATTCTGGTCTTCCTCACTTGTCCAACCCCTACTTCCTGGAGCAATATAAGTTAATGTATTGCCTGAAGCCCTGCTGGGAAGGGGCTGGGTCTCAGTGTAACCAATGGTGTAGAACCAGGAAGAGAAATCTCTGACCTTTCTGATCATCTGAGAGGGAAAGCAGCTTGGTCGATCGCTCTTCATGGCAGCCAGGACGCCTGTGGAAATTCTCCGGGATGAAGCCCGTTGCTCCATCTGCCTGGAAATATTCCAGGAGCCTGTGTCCATCCACTGTGGGCACAGCTTTTGCCAGTCGTGCATCACTGAGACCTGGGAAGGACTGACCACCAACTTCTCCTGCCCCCAGTGCAGGAAGACGGTGTCACAGAAGAGCGTCCGCCCCAACTGGGAGTTGGCCAACATCGCTGAAGCAGCCAAGAGATTGAACCTGCAACGGGACAGAGAGGTGGAAGAAGGGGAGAACTTGTGTGAGGAGCACCAGGAACCCCTGAAGCTCTTCTGCAAAGACGATAAAAGGCTTATCTGCGTGGTGTGTGACAGGTCCAAGGTGCACCGTGACCATTCTGTGGTTCCCATGGGCGAGGCTGCCCAGGAGTACAAGGTGAGGGGGTTATGGGTGTGTTGAGGCACAAATGTCCAGAAGCTCCTGGTGTTGCTGCGCTTGATGGGTGGAGATCTCTGTAGAGCCTTCGGGCTGTGGGATAAACCCCCTGTGGACTCACCTATCCTTGTCTCTTGCTACCAACTCTTGAGGTGGCATTGCTTGCTCTGAGGAAGAGGTGGAGGTAGGAGCATCACGCTCTTGGGGACCAAGAGGTCCTCTCCCCCAGGGTTCAGCCACGAGCAGGGGCTATGGGGAGGGTAGGAAACAGAGGTGTAGGATTTCTCCCCACCACAATCCCTCAGCAAAACTCCATAAATGGCTCTGGCCTCTGGCCTCTGGGGTGTGGGTGCCTTATCAAGGTCAGCTCTGCTGGAGATCAGTAGGAAAGGAGAGGGAGAGATCCTCAGCCCTTCTCCCACCCCACAGCTCCCGGAAAGAACCTTGACCTTGTGAAAATAGAAAAAGAAGAAAAAAGGAAAAAAAGGAGAGATAAATCACCTTGAAAAAGTCATGGGGGTCCCAAAACTCTGCCCCAAGAGCCACCAAGAGTTCCCCGTTGCTTCTGCTGAGGGTGCCATACCATGATGCCAATACACAAGGGACTTCTTTCCTTCCTCTCAGAAACACATTCAGACCCAACTGCACCGTCTGAAATCAGAGCACAAGGCGCTTCAATCTTCCGTGAAGGACAGACAAGACAGAATGGAGGACCACACTGTAGGTGCCCATCATTTTTCCTGGGCAGAGGGTGGGGGAAGAAAGGAGGAACATCTCCTCCTCCTCCTCTCCCCCAGGGGTGGGTGATGCTCAAGGGCTGTGGGAATGAAGAGGGGGTTTGTATCTTCCCCAAATGCCTCTTTTTGGTGGGTCCCACTAAGGCATGGCCCACCCTTGACCCTTGATGCTCTTCTCCTGCTCTCTGCTTCCCTTTTCCCTGCTTCGACTTGCCCTTGGCAGGAGAGGACAGAAGCTGCAAAGCAGGAGATTGTGAGGACATACAGGAAGTTGCACGAGTTCCTGGAGAAGCAGGAGTCCTCTCTTCTGGCCCAGCTGGAGAAGCTGGACAGAGGGATAAGGAAAGCCCATGAAGAAATCCTGCAGAGGCTTTTGGAGGAGGCGACGAGCCTGGGCGCGCTGATTGGGGAGATGGAGAGGACATACCAGCAGCCAGACTGGGAGCTCCTGAAGGTGAGAGCCCAGGCTTCCCAAACTTGCTGTGAAGGCCCGCGTTGAGCTTGGTCTCCAGCCCTCGCTTTTCTACCCCAACCCGCTCAGAGAGGGACTTCCTTAGAGTGGGACCCCGGTACTCCAAGGGGAGGTGTTCCATGTCACTGAGTCTCTTTTTCTCTCTCATCCAGGACATCGGAACCACCTTGAGCAGGTATGTGGTCCTTCTCCTGTCACCATGTCACCACCACAGAGCAGCCACCTGTGGCACCTGTGGCACCTGTGGCACCTGTCCTGCCACCTGTGGCAGGACACTGGAAGAAAGCATGTAGGGACGGGTTGGCTCTTCTGCAGTACAGCCTTTGGACTTGACCGAGGCCACGGGGGGTTGGAAGGAGGGCTCTGCCTCTCTCTCCTTAGAGAATGATGAATTTGGACATGGGCTGGCAGGAGGCAGGAGCAGGGAGTGCTGAGAAAACACAGAGCAGCAAACTACAACCAGGCGTAAATCCATCCCCTCTTCCCTTCCAGGGGCCAGAGGAAAACGCTCTCCCACTCCCTCGATATTTCCCCAGAGCTGGAAAAGAAATTCTCTGATTTCACTGAGAAGAACCCATCCATCAAGGAACTTCTGGAGAAATTGCAAGGTACCGAGGGCAGGTGCAGAAAGGCAAATGCCATCGTGCTTCTTGGTGGGGAGGGACGGAGTGAAGCCACAGGAAAGAAACGCATCCTGGGTGCTGAATGAGGGGTTGTTTCTTTCAAGATCCCACAATGAGACAGCGAAGGAGCAGGGAGCCTTGGTCTGATGTTCCCTGCCTGTCCTCCTCCTCTTCTCCTCTGCCTCCTCAAGTTTCTCGACATTCCCCCAAGCCTGTTCCTGACTCTCGGGACTTCTGCCGAAACCCACAATCACACCAACTCATCTTTCTGCCTCTCACATTTTTCTCTTCCCTTCAGATTTCCTGGAGTTCGAGCTTCCTTTGAAAAGTAAGTGAACCAAACATGTACCTAACTGAGTCATCATATGAAATCAAAAAATATGCTAAAAGAAGCTCTGCTGCCCCCAAATATTGATCTGAAGTGCTCTGCTGCCTCCTTTCCCCCTTCTCCCACCCTGGTCCCACCACCAGGCGATGCCTGGAGGGTTCCCAACTGGGTCAGAGGGATGGGAAGGGAGAGAAAAAGCCCTGTTTCCCCCCAAATCTGCTTCCATGAGCCTCACTCTCTCTCCACATCCAGCACAGATGACGCTGGACCTGGAGACGGCCCACCCTAGGCTTTATCTCTCGGAAGACTGCAAGCACGTGTGGTGGGAAAGCTGTGACGAGGACCTGCCCTTCAACCCGGAGAGGTTCACATTCGCTCCCTGTGTGCTGGGGTCAAGGGGCTTCACATCAGGCTGGCACTGCTGGGACGTGGAGGTCAATAGAGAAGGCATGTGGTCCATCGGGGTGGTCAAGGAGTCGGTTCCAAGGGACTGTTGGTTGGTCCTGAAGCCCGATGAGGGGATATGGGCTCTGCGTCATAACCGAAATGGGTACATGGCTCTGACTTCTCCGGATGTCACCCCTTTGACTCTACGCAGTGTCCCCAAGAGGATACGAATCTGCTTGGACTATGAGAAAGGGAGGGTGGTGGTTTTTAATTCCAAGAGCAAAGAACAGATCTTTGCTTTTCCGCCGGCGTCTTTCCAAGGGGAGAGAGTCTTCCCGTGGTTCATGTTGAGGGGGGATGCTGAACTCAAACTTCTTCCCTAAGGCACAGGGCAAAAAATAAAACTAGCCCCCAAAGCCACCAATTTACCTTTGGGAAAGAAACCAGGGGCTGGGTTTTCTCCCAATCCCACCAAAGGGACAGGAAAGGGTAGCGGTGTTCAGGTTCCTTTCCTTTAGGGCAAATTGGGAGCATTTCTGTGCTTTAAACTCCATTTTGATCTTTTAATCGCTGTTTAATCACTCAATGGTTGTTCCTGGGTGCCTGCAAACTCACCCTGATGGGGAGTTAAAAGTAAAAGTGCAATTCTAAATCATTTCTGCCTTGTGTGTGTGTGCTTTTTATTTAGGGTTTTTTATTTCCTGCGGGTTTTCTTTGAAAGTTGTTTAAGAGAACTGGAGGAAGGAAAAGTCATCCTTGTTCCTCTTGAAAACCCACTGCACAGGGAGATGAGAAACCTGAGTTTTCTGCCCCCTCAAACCCAGGAAGTCTGTGGGAATAGAGGTGGAGAAAAGTCAGCCACCAGCCAGGAGCTGGAGCCATTTGCAGCTGGGTCCCAGCCTGACTCCATGTGCAAAGGGGGAGTCAGAATTGGCCAGAAACACCTGGAAACGATCTGCTCCCTTTGGTGCTGGCTCAGGGTGAGCCCTGACACGCTGGGCTTTAGTCAAGGAAGAGACTGGGCTTGTTCCTGGAGTTCAGATGAAGGTCCAACAAGTCCATGTCCCCAGACGTCCCTGCCCGGGAAAGCAGATAAAAGAAAGTCGCCCTATGGCCCCAGGAGCCCTCTTTTCCCTGCTTCAGTGGGTAATTAAACAATTAAACAATTAAAAGGGTATAATTGTTACCTGGAACCAAAGCTCTTGAAACCAGAAGCAGTTTAGAGAGGAGATATTGCTTTATTCAATGTCAGGTTCTAGGTGGAAATCCAGAAATCTAGCACCCCTTCCCAGGGACATTCACCCATTATTTATACACAAAAATATTCTCTTTATTCCACCTCCCTAATCCATGAGTCCACCTGGGCTGACATCTTCATGAGTGTGACCCAAGAGCCGGCTTTGCACCCCCATATTGAGGGAAAACACTTCCCAGCAGCACCTTCTTGAGGGGTCAGGATTTGGGGGGGCCCCTGAGAGACCCTGTTGGCCGGAAAACAGGGGAGGGAATAGGAAAGGGCTCCAGACACCCACCCTCCCACCATCAGCATCCCACGCTGTCAGGGCTGGAGGGAGAAGACCCCGTGGTGGGGGGGAAGCCGCCCCCTCCCAGCCATGTCCCCCAATGCTCCCTGACCCGGAGGCGGTGTAGTGGACCTGGTTGGGAACTCAGCCAGTGCCCCCCCTCCAGCGGGGTGTGCTGGGTCAGACCTGACTGAGAACCCCCTGCACTCATCTCCGCCGCTGGAAGCGCTTTCCCAGTGCCCAAAGAGCCCAGAAATTGTGTCTGTTTGTGGGTGGGGTGGTGTGTGGTTGTGGGCGTTTGGTTTTGTTTGGTTTTGGTGTTTGGTGTTCTGGGATTTTGGGGTGTTTTTTTTTGTTTTGGTGGGGTTTTTTTGTTTTGTTTTGCTTTGTTCTGTTTTGTGTTTTTTTATTTTTTTTGTTGGTTGGACTCGATGATCTCAAAGGTCCCATCCAACCAAAAATATTCTGTGATTCCGTGATTCTGTGAAATGGGATGATTTCATGCTGGTGCTGGGTGGAAACTCCACGGAGCTCCCGCATCTTGGCTTCAACTTTGGAACCTTTTCTTTTTCATACCCATCGACTAATTAGGAGACTGCCCTCATCAGTGGTGGCTCCTCCTCTTGCCTGATTGTATTCTCCCTTCCAATTAAAGGTCCAGTTCATTGGGAAATGCCAGTTTATGCTCCATCATGGTCGGAAGATGTGGAGGTGCGGGTTTGGCGTTATAACAAGCCCAGTTCCCCTCAGGACACGCACTTTTTAATTTCCATCGCTTTGTAACACCCACTTTGGAAGTTTTAACAGAACGCCTCAGTTTTCCCCCAGTTGGGTTCCTCCTGTCCGTTTTGCTCTCTGCACCGCGCTACAAGGCGCCTCTTGCCTTCCCCGGGGGTGTCGAGCCGGGCCACGCCTCAACTGCTTTCCATCCTGGAATTCCATCCTGGCTTTGGGAGCATTGGGGGACACGGCTGGGAGGGGGGGGCTGCCCCCTAGGGTCTTCTCCCTCCAGCCCTGGCAGCGTGGGGTGCCGGTGGTGGGAGGGTGGGTGGCTGGAGCCCTTCCCCATCCCCCTGTGTTTTCCTGCCCACGGGGGCTCTCAGGGGCCCCCCAAATCCTGGCCCCTCAAGAAGGTGCTGCTGGGAAGTGTTTTCCCTCAATATGGGGGTGCAAAAGGGGCTCTTGGGTCACACTCATGAAGATGTCAGCCCAGGTGGACTCATGGATTAGGGAGACGGAATAAAGAGAATATTTTTGTGTATAAATAATGGGTGAATGTCCCTGGGAAGGGGCACAAGATTTCTGGATTTCCACCTAGAACCCGACATTGAATAAAGCAATATCTCCTCTCTAAACTGCTTCTGGTTTCAAGAGCTTTGGTTTCAGGTAACAATTATACCCTTTTAATTGTTTAATTACCCACTGAAGCAGGGAAAAGAGGGCTCCTGGGGCCATAGGCATCCTCGCCCTGCTTTTATCTGCTTTCTCAGGCATTTGGGGATGAGGACTTGATGGACCTTCATCTGAACCCCTGGGTCTCATCTCCCTGTGCAGTGGGTTTTAGAGAGGAACCAGGATGACTTTTCCTTCCTCCAGTTCTCTTAAGCAACTTCCAAAGAAAACCCGCAGGAAATAAAAAACCCAAAATAAAAAGCACATACACACAAGGCAGAAATGATGTAGAATTGCACTTTTACTTTTAACTCCCCATCAGGGTGAGTTTGCAGGTACTTAGGAACAACCATTGAGTGATTAAACAGCCATTAAAAAAACAAATTAGAGTTTAAGGCACAGAAATGGTCTGATTTTGCACTAAAGAAAAGGAACCCGAACACCACTACCCTTTCCTGTCCCTTCGGTGGGACTGGGACAAAACCCAGCCCCTGGTTTCTTTCCTAATGGTAAGTTGGTGGCTTTGGAGGGTTGTTTTTTTTAATCCTGTGCCTTAGGGAAGAAGTCTGAGTTCAGCAACCCCAGTCACTATGAACCACGGGAAGACTCTCTCCCCTTGGAAAGATGCCTGCGGAAAAGCCAAGATCTGTTCTGTGCTCTCAGCATCAAAAAAAACCACCCTCCCTTTCTCATAGTCCAAGCAGATTCGTATCTGCTTGGGGACACTGCGTAGAGTCAAGGGAGTGTGTTTAGGAGAGTTCAGAGCCACATACCCATCATGGGTATGACCCAGGGCCCATACCCCCTCACTGGGATTCAGGACCAACCCACAGTCCCTTTGAACTGACTCCTTGACCACCCCGATGCCCCAAAAGCCTTCTCTGTGGACCTCCACGTCCCAGCGGTGGCACCCCGATGTGAAGCCCCTCGAGCCAAGCACACAGGAACTGACTTTGAACCTCCTCGGATTGGAGGGAAGGTTCTTCTTATGGCCTTGACACTGCACAAGCTTGCAGTCTTCAGAGAGATAAAGCCTGCCGTTGGCCGTCTCCGGGTCCAGCGTCATCTGTGCTGGAGGTGGAGAGAGAGTCAGGCTCATGGCACCAGATTTGGGGGGAAACACGGCTTTTTGTCTCCCCCTTCCCATCCCTCTGACCCGGTTGGGAACCCTCCAGGCATCACCTCGTGGTGCGACCAGGGTGGGAGAAGGGGGAAAGGAGGCAGCAGAGCCCTTCAGATCAATATTTGGGGGCAACAGAGCTTCTTTTACCACATTTTTGATTTCATATGATGGCTTGGTTGGGCACGCGTTCGGTTCACTTACTTGTCAAAGGAACCTCGAAGTCCAGTACGTCTAGAGGGAAGAGAAAAATGTGAGAGGCAGAAAGATGAGTTGGTGTGATTGTGGGTTTCTGCAAAAGTCCCGAGAGTCAGGAACAGGCTTGGGGGGATGTCGAGAAACTTGAGGAGGCAGAGGAGAAGAAGAGGAGGACAGGCAGGGAACATCAGACCAACGCTCCCTGCTCATTCACTGTCTCATTGTGGGATCTTGACAGAAACAACCCCTCATTCAGCACCCAGGATGCGTTTCTTTCCCGTGGCTTCACTCCGTCCCTCCCCACCAAGAAGCACGATGGCATTTGCCTTTCTGCACCTGCCCTCGGTACCTTGCAATTTCTCCAGAAGTTCCTTGATGGATGAGTTCTTCTCAGTGAAATCAGAGAATTTCTTTTCCAGCTCCGGGGAAATATCGAGGGAGTGGGAGAGCGTTTCCCTCTGGCCCCTGGAAGGGAAGAGGGGATGGATTTACGCCTGGTTGTAGTTTGCTGCTCCGTGTTTTCTCAGCACTCCCTGCTCCTGCCTCCTGCCAGCCCGTGTCCAAATTCATCGTTCATTAAGGAGAGAGAGGCAGAGCCCTCCTTCCAACCCCCCGTGGCCTCGGTCAAGTCCAAAGGCTGTACTGCAGAAGAGCCAACCCGTCCCTACGTGCTTTCTCCCAGTGTCCTGCCACAGAGCTGCTCTGTGGTGGTGACATGGTGACAGGAGAAGGACCACATACCTGCTCAAGGTTGTTCCGATGTCCTGGATGAGAGAGAAAAAGAGACTCAGTGACATGGAACACCTCCCCTTGGAGTACCGGGGTCCCACTCTAAGGAAGTCCCTCTTTGAGCGGGTTGGGGAAGAAAAGCGAGGGCTGGAGACCAAGCTCAACGCGGGCCTTCACAGCAAGTTTGGGAAGCCTGGGCTCTCACCTTCAGGAGCTCCCAGTCTGGCTGCTGGTATGTCCTCTCCATCTCCCCAATCAGCGTGCCCAGGCTTGTCGTCTCCTCCAAAAGCCTCTGGAGGATTTCTTCATGGGCTTTCCTTATCCCTCTGTCCAGCTGCTCCAGCTGGGCCAGAAGAGAGGACTCCTGCTTCTCCAGGAACTCGTGCAGCTTCCTGTATGTCCTCACAACCTTTTGCTTTGCAGCTTCTGTCCTCTCCTGCCAAGGGCAAGCCGAAGCGGGGAAAGGGAAGCAGAGAGCAGGAGAAGAGCATCAAGGGTCAAGGGTGGGCCATGCCTTAGTGGGACCCACCAAGAAGAGGCATTTGGGGAAGATACAAACCCCCTCTCCCTTCCCCACAGCCCTTGAGCATCACCCACCCCTGGGGGAGAGGAGGAGGAGGAGATGTTCCTCCTTTCTTCCCCCACCCTCTGCCCAGGAAAAATGATGGGCACCTACAGTGTGGTCCTTGATTCTGTCTTGTCTCTCCTTCACAGAAGATTGAAGCTCCTCGTGCTGTGATTTCAGAAGGTACAGTTGGGTCTGAATGTGTTTCTGAGAGGAAAGAAAGAAGTCCCCTGTGGAATGGCATCGTGGTCTGGCACCCTCAGCAGAAGCAACGGGGAACTCTTGGTGGCTCTTGGGGTAAGTGTTGTCAGAGTTTTGGGACCCCCATGACTCTTTCAAGGCGATCATCCTCCCCCATTTTCCTTTTTTCTTCTTTTTCTATTTTCACCAAGGTCAAGGTGCTTTCAGAGAGCTGTGGGGTGGGAGAAGGGCTGAGGATCTCTTTTTCTTCTTTCCTACTGATCTTCAGCAGAACTGACCTTGATAAGGGACCCGCACCCCGGAGGACAGAGCCATTTATGGAGTTTTGCTGAGGGATTGTGGTGGGGAGAAATCCTACGCCTCTGTTTCCTACCCTCCCCTAAGACCCTGCTCGTGCCTGAACCCTGGAGGAGAGGACCCCTTGGTCCCCAAGAGCGTGATGCTCCTACCTCCACCTCTTCCTCAGGGCAGGCAATGCCACCTCAAGAGTTGGCATCAAGAGACAAGGATGGGTGAGTCCACAGGGGGTTTATCCCACAGCCCAAAGGCTCTACAGGGATCTCCACCCACCAAAAGCACCAACACCAGGAGCTTCTGGACCTTTGTGCCTCAACACACCCATAAACTCCTCACCTTGTACTCCTGGACAGCCTCATCCATGGGAACCACAGAATGGTAACGGTGCACCTTGGACCTGTCACACACCACGCAGATAAGCCTTTTGTCATCTTGGCAGAAGAGCTTCAGGGGTTCCTGGTGTTTCTCGCACAAGTTCTCCCCTCCTTCCACCTCTCTGTCCTGTTGCAGGTTCAAGCTCTTGGCTGCTTCACTTATGTTGGCCAACTCCCTGTTGGTGCAGGGGCTCCTCTGCAACAATTTATGTCCACACTGAGGGCAGCTGTGCCCACAGTGGATTGACACGATGTCCTGGAATATTTCCAGGCAGATGGAGCAGCAGGCTTCATCCTGGGGGGTTTCCACAGGCGTCCTGGCTGCCATGAAGAGCGACCCTCGCAGTTTCAGCCTCCAAATTTGTTTCAATTTTGAAGGAACAGGAAGGAGAAAGATTTCCTGATTCTACACCATTGGTTACACTGAGACCCAGCCCCTTCCCAGCAGGGCTTCAGGCAATACATTAACTCATACTGCTCTGGGAAGTAGCAGTTGGACAGCTGAGGAGGACGGGGATTGGAGATGCCCATCCCATGTTCACCCTTTTCTGGAGGCGCTGGGATTTTTCAGTCTCCAAAGCCACTTCCAATCAGTGGTGGGAATCCCACCATCCCGGTGGGATTTAGTGACTCAACAAGCAGCTGGAAGAGGAGTTTCACGGCCTGGTGGCACCTCAGAGAGGTTGTGGTGCAGCTGGGGGTGGGAGACAAGCAGTGGCTGAAAATGCCTCTGAGATGTCAGGGGTGACAGGACCTGGCCAGGGCTTGGGAAGGACCTGAGCACCCTGTAGGGTTTTTTGACAGCCCCTGTAGGGTTATCTGGGAGGACGTCCAGCATCTCTTGGGTGACCTGAAGGGTTCAAATGTGCAGCTCACTGCAGGGCAGGGCCTTCCTGGCTGTCAGAAGCCATTTCTGCCACTCCTCAGCCTTGGGACATCAGCTTTGCCCTTGGGGTAAGGTGGGCCATCAGAGCAACACCCTGCCGAGACTGCTCTGGAGCACGGATCCTCACGCGTCCCTGGAGATTGGTGGTGCCTCCAGGACCCTCCAAGGTCCCAGCTGGTTTCTCTGAGCTGCGGTGATAGAGCTGAGAGGTCCGGACTGATGCTTTTCCTTCCTTTACTGGCTTGGAGCCCAGGCATGGATCTGCTGGCTCTTCTTGTTGCTTCCCCCCTCCTTCCCTGCCACTGGAATGACAGAGGAGAATGCCACATTTGCTCCCGTTCCCTTCTCCTAAGGAATATCCCCTGATGGATCTTCCCTCGGGGTTTTCCCACCCTGCTGCAGACCACGGGGGGACGTGGAGATGGAGATGTGCGTGGGGCAGAACGTGATGGGACAGTCCCTGCTCGGGTCCCCACCCTTGGGGCTTACCATCAACCCCTCCTGGTGTGCAGGTCTCTGGTGACCCCCTGGACACCCCCAGTGTCCCTCACCGGGGTATCAGGGCTGCCGTCCCCAGCCGTTTGCGGACTCTTTTCACTGCGGGGGTGGCAGGAAGCTATGGCCCCCATCCCCCCGCTGCCAGTTCACAGCTTGGTGGCAGGAGCCCCAGAGCGGTCATCGGGGCTTGGGTTTCCTGTCCCCTCCTCCCTGTCCCCAACCCTCTGCCCTCCTGGCTCTTCGGTGGCATGGAGGACGAGGACGGCTACATGGCCTTAGAGAAGCGGTGGGCTGCAGGGAGACCGGCTCCCCTCCGGGGTGCAGGTATTGGGGGGTGGGAAAGGGAAGGGGGGCATCTGCTGGTGCGTCCCCCCTCCCCCAAATTGGGTGGGGGAGAGAGGAAATAGGGGTCAGTGATGACCGTCAGGTCCCTGAGAGCTGTTCAAGCTGGGGAAACTGAGGCACAGAGGGAGGGCGGAGGGTCTGGGAAGGGGGGGGTGGCTTTTCTGGAGGCTGTGGCTCGTCAGACGCCCCCCCCGGGCTGGCTGCTGCCCTACCTCTGCTGAGCTGTCACCCCAAAAGAGGGAGGAGAGGGCTTTCTGGGGACACCCACCTCCTGCTGCTGGTCCTTACTGGGGTCTGCAGGGGTTTGGAGGGAGGGATCCCATCAGGGTGCTTTGCCCCCAGCCCCCCCTGCTTTGGGCTCTGTGCGGATGGGAGGGGGATGATGGAAGCTCTCAACCCCCCTTAGCCGCCCCCCCCCTTTTTTTTTTTGGTACCCCTGACCACAGGATCTGTCCTGCGAGACCCCCAGGGGGGTTGTGCCCCACGGCGGTCGAGTGTCCTCGCAGGAGCCCCCCGCCATCCCTGCTGCCTCCTCGGGACCCTGACGGCCACCCTGGCGCTGTCCCTCATGGTGTGTGGTGAGTTGGGGGGAGAGGGTGTTTTTAGAGGGGGTGTGGGGAGGGACTGGGTGCCCCCTCCATCTCCTCCATCATCCATCTCTCCCAGTGGCTTTGCTGGTGTCGGAGAGGGGACAGCCCGAGGGGACACGGGGATGCGGGAATGCATCGCTGGGATTCAGTTGTACCGGCTCGGGGCTGAGGAAGAGCCTGTGCCCCCTGCGAGGTAACTCCCCCTACCCCCCCGCTTGGGGTCCCCCCTCCAATAAACCGTGAGGGAGCATCCCCCTGGCTGGATGGCGGTGACAGCGGGGGTGCCTCAGCGTGGGGGTGTCCCTCTGTCTGTCCCCAGAGGAGGAAGGGTGCACCCTCTGCCCCACCAACTGGACGCTGCGGGGGACCAAGTGCTACTGGGCGTCCCGTGGGATGAGCCCTTGGAATTCCAGCCGGGAGGACTGTGGGAAGCGGGGGGGCGAGCTGCTGATGCTGGAGGACCAGGAGGAGCTGGTAAAGGGGTTTGGGACGGGGTTTGGTGGCACCTGGGGAAGGACCAAGAAACCTGGGGTCAGCGCCCAGCCCTGGGTGCCTTCGCCTGGGGGACAACGGGGAGGGGGGGGCACTCTGTCTTGGGACAGGGGGACCTGTTTTGGGGTGGTGACCTATGGCACGTCGGTGTCACCCTGTGTCCTCTTCTCTCCCCCCCACCCCCACCTCCGGCTCCAGGATTTTGTCAATGAGATCCTCCAAAAACCCACCCGTTACTTCTGGATCGGCCTCTTGGCCGGGAAGGGCTGGACCTGGCTGAACGGCTCCCGCTTGGACCCAAGCCGGTGAGCGCTTTTTTGGGAGGGGGGGGACATGGGTGGGCAGCGTCATCTCAGGGCCCTGGGTGTGTGACGTGGGGTCCCTCCTGCACCCCCAGATTCCAGCTGAGCCCCCGGGATGAAGGTGGATCCTGCGGGGTGATCAGGGAGGGCAGGATCAGCCCCGAGAGCTGCGGCTCCGCCGTGCAGTGGGTCTGCCAGAAAGAAGCCACCCAGCTCTGAGCACGGGGGCCACCAGGATCGCCCCCCACCCTCCATGGGGGGGACAACCCAGGAGACGGTGACGACGATGTTGTGTGACAACAACCATCTGTGCTAATTAATAACCACGTTTAAATTATCTGGGCTCTGTGTGCTGTTTCCGAGCTGGGAAGGGGAGGGCTGGAAGGAGCATCCTTCTGTCCCTGTCACCCTCCCTGTCCCTTCCACGGCTCTGGGGGGGATCCAGAGCCCACCCTCAATCGCACCCCCTCCTTTTGGGGTTCCCCTCTCCAAGACCCCCCCTCAATCTTCCTCCCGCCCCCCTCCTCATCCTCAGGCGGTGATCTCCCCCCAGGTCCCAGCACAAGTCACCGAGGGGCAGCGGAGGAGAGGGGGACGCTGGTGGCACGGGGCTGGCAGCCAAGGCGGAGAGGAAATGCAGGGTGTTAAAAAGGAGGTGAAAAAAGAGGTGTTTAGGGGTTTAAAAAGCAAAACAAAGAGCGCAAATAATTCTCCTTGCAGCTGGGACATATCTGTGTTTAGTCTTTTGGGGCGGGAAGGATGTCGGCGAGACGCTGGGAGGGGTTTTTCCCGAGGCTGGGGCTCTTCAGTTCTCTGTGTTTTGGGAAAATTACTTAAAAAAATAAATTAGAGAATTACTTAAGAAAAAAACATTAAGAAAAATACCTCTATTGTGACCTAAAAGCATCAGCAAATCCAGCTGCTCGTGCTCAGTAAATACAGCAAAGAGCCTCAATCCCACCGCATTATAATCCTAAAAAAAATATTATAATTAAATTGTACTTATTTAGGCTAAAAAATTAATTGCCCTCGACGCCTCAACCTCTGCCACATGAGCTCACCCAAGGAGGGCAAACACACCCCGACCCCCCGGAGGAGGGGGACAAGGGACATGGGGACACAGGGGTGGCACCTCCGAAGGGTCACCCCCTCCCTTTCCCCTTCCTCTTGTAAAGTGGGGGGGGAGCTGGACCCCCATTTTTATATAATTCTATAAAAATTATGTATAATTTCCATATAATGAGGGAGTTGGGGGGTGCTGGGGGTTACTGGGGGTCAGGGGAGAAACCACCAGTGGTGAAGAAACAGGTCAAAAGCATCAAAATCCTCCCCTCCCTCCTTACGACTCGGTCGAGTCACAACGACCCGCCGCCACCACTGCCTTTTTGTGGCCCTCGTTAAGAGTATTTTTAATGCAGTCTTGTCAATGCAGCGGGATTAATTACGATGCAGGCAATTAAATAGGACTGTTATTACTGCAGCCGCACGGTGGGGCTGGCTGCGAGGCGCAGACGGGGAGAGAAAGAAGAGCTGGACGTAGATGGGGAGGGAACTGGGAAGCGGCAGGCGGCAGCAATGGGTGACATTCCCCTTCTCTGAGCCAGGAGGCGAGGAAGAAGCTGGTGCGAAGGAGAGAGGAGGAAGGACGAGGCTGGAGCTGCGGAAGGCGGCGGGGACGGGAGCAGGAGAGCCGGGAATTTTTTGCTTCCCGGCTTTCTGAAAATAGGCGATGTTTGGAACTGTGTTGAAATAAAGCGCTGCTAAAGCCGAGATGGAAGAGTGAGGAGAAACAGCAGAGTGCAGAAAGAGGAGCGTCGTCGTCACGGCTGCCGATCTGCGCTCCAGCGGGGAGCTGACGGATGGACGGCAGAGACCGACAGACATTCCCCACAGCGTTCTCCTGGAGGAGCTGGCGAATCATGGCATAGAGAAGTGTACACTTCACTGGGTAAAAAACTGGCTGGATGGCCGTGCCCAGGGAGTTGTGATTAACGGGGTGAAACCTTGTTGGCGGCCAGTCACCGGTGGTGTCCCTCGGGGCTCAGATTTGGGGCCAGTCTTGTTTAATGTCTTTATCGATGATCTGGAGGAGGGGATTGAGTGCACCCTCAGTAAGTTCACAGATGACACCAGACTGGGTGGGAGTGTTGATCTGCTTGAGGGTCGGCAGGCTCTACAGAGGGACCTGGACAGGTTGGATCAATGGGCCAAGGCCAATGGGATGAGGTTTAATAAGGCCAAGTGCCGGGTCCTGCATTTCGGTCACAACAACCCCAGGCAACGCTACAGGCTCGGGGAAGAGAGGCTGGAAAGCTGCCCAGCAGAAAAGGACCTGGGGGTGTTGGTGGACAGCCGGCTGAACATGAGCCAGCAGTGTGCCCAGGTGGCCAAGAAGGCCAACGGCATCCTGGCCTGTATCAGGAACAGCGTGGCCAGCAGGAGCAGGGCAGTGATGGTGCCTCTGGACTGGGCACTGGTGAGGCCTCACCTCGAGGGCTGTGTTCAGTTCTGGGCCCCTCACTACAGGAAGGACATTGAGCTGCTGGAGCGTGTCCAGAGGAGAGCCACCAAGCTGGTGAGGGGTCTGGAGAACAAGTCATACGAGGAGAGGCTGAGGGAACTGGGCATGTTTAGTTTGGAGAAGAGGAGGCTGAGGGGAGACCTCACTGCCCTCTACAACTACCTGAAAGGAGGGTGTAGAGAGGTGGGTGTTGGCCTCTTCTCCCAAGGGAATAATAATTCCCAAGGGAATAATGACAGAACCAGAGGAAACGGTCCAAAGTTGGGGCAGGGGAGGTTTAGATTAGATATTAGGAAGAATTACTTTACTGAGTGTGTGAGCCGATGCAGACGTGTGTGTACCTCTCAGCGGGCATAAAGTTAACCGTGTATTCACGAAACCTAACGAGGTCTATGAGAAACAGAAGAGAACAGAGAAATACCCCCTGTAAGAAAGCACCCGAACAGACCGAGAACGGCCGTTTTAGGACACGTCAGCGGAAAGACAGGCTTCAATCAGCACCGGTAGCCTAATGAGTGGTGTGTCTTAATGATACTGAGAGATAAAACCCACAAAGGAGCCTGTGACAGGCTGACTGTCACACATAGCTGTGTCATTTCTCTTCATTGCTTGCCAGTGAGACATTTCCTCTTTCTTGGGTCTCTTTTTTGCCTTTATTCTTCCCCAAAGGCGACTTTATTGCAGGATTTAAAGCCTGCTTTTGCCTACAGCTCTTGTAAACATATTTCTGCCCCATCAGGAGTGCAGCAGGTGCCTCTCGAAGGGCAGAACAAAGTCCTTATTTCTATTTTTACTTCTGGGAAAACGTGGTTTGAAATCCACCTTCAGCCAAACCTCAGACAGCTGCCAACGGCTCTGCCCTGCCTCGGTTTCCCCATCCCACCCCCAGCCCTGGGTGCCCAGAGGGGCTTTGGCATCGACTCTAGGAAGGAAAGAATAAAATAAAAGAAAATAGAAATAAAATATAAAGTGTTTACACGGCCGCATCCTGGAAAATGCCGTGAGACAGCCCCACTCTACAGCTTTTTCCTCTAAAAGATTCAACTCTTCGTCTTTGGGAACTTTGTGTTGATGCTGCGCAGAATCCCAGGGGAGATAAGAGGTTCCTGTTCTGGCAAGTCACACAGGCTTCAATTAAAAGTAAACTAAATTTTAAAAGCTGTTGCTTTCGCTTCCAGGCTGCTGCGCCCACGGAAACCACCTTGGCCTCTCCGCAGCCCTCCCCCGGCTGCTCGGCACTGGTCCCCTTCCCCCATGCCGTGATGCTGGGGAGGCTTTTTCCCTTCCACTTGGGGTCTCCCCTTTCCATTCTGTCCCATTTCGGTCCCATTTCTGCCTCCAGGCAATTAAAGAAGGGGTTACTCATGCTCTCAGGAGTGGTTTTGGCGGCAGGATGGTCCCCACATCTGCCTTCACAGGATGACACCTCCCTTCATTTTTTTTCCCGCTCGTGGGCTTGCAGGTGATCTCAGCCTTTTTATTGTCTGTCCACGCTGCAGCAGAAAAAAGCAGAATTATTGGTCTGGGATTTCCATGGAGAGATTGAGACCTGGGTGCCAGGCAGAGTTTAATTTTCCAAGGGTCAGAAAGGACATGCTCATTCCCGTGCTGCCTCTGCAAAACCAAAATAGGGAAAACTTGTTATGACTATTTAATCTTCTTTACCCGAGCTGTTTCTGGAGCTATGAAGGTTTTATCAGCTGGGTTGTGGTTCCAGTCCCTCATTAACTGGTGTCCGGCTCTTGGGACATTGCCCAGACAAATGTGGTAACCAAAGGACTTTGTCACCTCCCAGTTTCCCCCAGTTTGGCCCTCAGGACAGAAGCTCGGTGCTTGCTCCACGCTGGCAACACCAACCACCCCCCAACGGGATGGACGGCGGTGCCCGGGCCAGGCAGAGGGGCCACAGCCCCCTTTTTGGGGGTACCAGGGAGGGGAGAGGGATGACATGTCCTGCCCCCAGGACACCAAGGTGGTTGAACCCCAGCCAGGACCACGCAGCCCCTCGCTCACTGCCCCCACCTGGGATAGGGGAGAGAATGGGAAGAGGAAGAGGTTTTGTCCCAATTTTTGGTGCCCCCCCCAGCCCACTCGCTGGAAGGAGGAGGAGACCAGGCCTTGGCAGCCCCCAAAATCAACCACATCCCAGCCAAATCCAGGACAGACGCCCTGGGGAGAGCCTGGCAAAGCCAAGCTTTGCTCCTGCTGGGACGAGGGGAGAAGAGAGGAACCTGCTCAAGGCCGGGTAAGGGAGAGGAGAGGGTGCTATCAAGGTAACATGCAGTTTGGGACGAGCTCCTTCATCATTAGAGAAGATGTTTTGCAAGGAATTCCTGCAGGGAAAAAAGCAATGGAGTTCCAGGCGAATCAGCTGCCAAATCTGGAGAAGACTTGCCTGAATGCCTTTGTCATGGAATTATACAGTGACCGGGACCTTTGGAGATCATCCAGTCCAGCCCCCTTCCAAAACTGATTCATCAGGAGCAGGCTGGACAGGAAGGTGTCTGGGCGGGTTTGGAATATCTCCAGAGAAGGAGACTGCACACGCTCTCTGTTCAGCCTCTTCCAGGGCTCCGGCACTCTCGGAGTAAAGAAGTTTTTCCTCATGTTGAGATGGAATTTCCCTTGTTCCAGGTTGTCCCTGTTGCCCCTTGTCCTGTCCCCGGGCACCCCTGAGAAGAGTCTGGCCCCATCCTCTTGCCACCCGCCCTTTAGATATTGATAAGATCCCCCCTCGGTCTTCTCTTCTCCAGGCTGAACAGCCCCAGGTCTCTTAGCTTTCCTCAGCAGAGAGATCCTCCAGTCCCTCATCATCTTCCTAGTCTCCACTAGACACTCTCCAGCAGTTCCCTGTTCTTCTTGAAGTGGGGAGCCCAGAACTGGACCCAGTGCTCCAGATGGGACCTCACCAGGGCAGAGCAGAGGGGGAGGATGACCTCCCTTGAGGTTCTCCACGCTCTTCTTAATGCCCCCCAGGAGACCATTGGTCTTCTTGGCCACAAGGGCACGTTGGTGGCTCATGGGCAACTTGGTGTCTACCAGGACTCCCAGTTTCTTCTCAGCAGGTCAACCCCCAACCTGTACAACCTCTTCCTGAGGTTGAACTTCATGAGGTTCCTCTCTGCCCATCTCTCCAGCCTGCCTAGGTCTCCCTGGATGGTGGCATGGCCTCCTGGGGTGTCACCCGCTTCCTCCCAGCTGTGTGTCACCACCACCTGTGCTGTAGGTGCTCTGTCCCCTCATCTCAGGTCGTGGAATGAAGGGGGGAGCTGCCTCCCTCCTCCTCTGCTCAGGCAGCATCCCCGGCCCAGGGCTCATCCCCCGGCTCTGCCTCCCACCTCGGAACCCCCCCAGGCCAAAATTGAGGTGGGCTGGGGACAACCCATTCTCAGAACAGGCAGGGGTTGGGGGATGGTGCTGAGAACAGCCACGGCTTTTGCTCCAGTGTGGAAAATTGCTCTGTGTTATCAGCATGTACCATGGGATCTATGAGAAGGAGGGGTGCCTGAAATATTGCAGGGGTCAGGGTAAGTATTTTTGTGTCTTGAGAATTTCCCCATTTCCAGATGCAATTTGGAACCTACGCAACAGATGGCTGTTGGGCGATAAACAAGAATTAGAGCAAGGGGAAATATTTACTTACGTGCAGGAGGATGTCCCGGCCAAATAGAAGCACCTGAATCCAGTTTTGGGTGGATTTTTATAGAGAATCATCAACTTGTTTGTGATTGAAGGGACCTTCAAAGCCCCTGGAGTCCAGCCCCCTGCCCTGGGCAGGGACATCTCCAACCAGAGCAGGTCGCCCAGAGCCCCGTCCAACCTGCCCTGGGATGTTTCCAGGGACGGGGCCAATCTCCCCCCTCTCTGGGCAACCTGGGCCGGGGTCTCACCACCCCCAGCGGAAAAAACCACTTTATTCCTCAGAGCCAGTCCCAATCTCAGCCCGTTTTAGCACTTCGGGGCTTCCAGCCGCCAAACCACGTCACTAATTACTAACTCCCACCCTACTAATTACTAGTGACGGCTGAACCTGGCAAATATTGCTCATTTTCCCCATTTTCGGCGCCGCTTCTCTGAGACTCCCCATAGTCCGTGCCCCGCCGCGCTACCCTGGGGTGGATCAGAGGGTGGTGGTGGTGGGGGGGGGGTGTCTCTTCAACGCGCGCTCCCATTGGCTGCCTGTCCCACCACTCCTCCTTCTTGCGCGCTGATTGGCCGGGCGCTGGCTGGGCTTTATTAAAACCGAGTCCCTCAATTCTCACCCCCCTCTAGGGCAGCACAAAGCGAGGAAGGAGCGAGCTTCTGGGTGGGCGCAGGTAGGGAGGGTTCCCCAATCCCCCCCGCGGCCAGAGAGGGCCCTGGGGCCTCCCCCAGTTCACCCCCCCCTCCCTTTTTCCCCCTCCAACCCTCCCCCCGGCCGCAGAGGGGTCGGTTCCCACCCCCCGTCCCCCCAACCCCACTCCACCCCACGGCCAGAGAGGTGCCCGGGTTCCCCCCTTCCCTCCCAGTCCCCCACCCTGTGGTCAGAGAGGGCACGGGGCCTCTCCCAGTTCCCCAGTGTCCCCCTCCCCTGCCCCCAATTTCCAGTCCCCCCAACCCTCCCCACGTCCAGAGAGGGGTCGGTTCACCCCCATCCCCACTCCACCCCGTAGCCAGAGAGAACCCAGGCTCTTCCTCCCCCACCACCCCTAATTCCTACCCACGACCAGAGTGGGCTCGGGTCCCGTAGGGCCCCCCTGCTGCCCGGATCCCCCCTCTCTGAGCTCGGGGGTCCCCCATTGACTTTGACCCCGGGGCTCCCTCGGGTTGTGCTGGGTTCCTGGGAAGTTCTGATCCCACCGGGGCTTTCCCGGGTGGGGGGTTCAGCTCCAGGACCCCCTCCCCTCTATAGTCCCCTTCTCTGTCTGCGGGCGCTGGAGCTTCTGTCCTCTGGGGGAGGTTTTGGGGATGAGGCAGTTCTGCGTTACCGGGCAGGGAGCTGGAGTATGTTTCATAACCAACTAAAAATATCAGTTGTTGATCTCTGTTGACGTGTAGAAAGCAGACTCCACAACCCGTGAGGTTGTATAGTAGGTGTGTTTATTCGGCGCTGGGCAGCACGGGGGGGGGGGGTTGCCCCACCGCAATAGTGCCCACCCACCGCGGCGGTTAGCTTAGCATTTATGCAACCAAAGCTTACATATTCAAGAGGCGCCTATGCATATCCATAACCTTTCCCCGAAAAGGCGGACTTTATTACAATGAGTTACGAGAAATCGTTTCTACAGTTTCCGCCTTTAACGCTTCCCAGCTGCGCAGTGCCTCCTGGTGGTCGTGGACGGGGGGGTCTCGGGGATGAAGAGCGTGTGTCTTCCTCTCTACCTCTCGCCTTTAACGTTAATGTGTTGCTCCAGGCCACGGGACTGGTTTCAGCCAGATGATCGCTCTCTCAAGATAACTGGGTTCCTTCTTTGAATACCAGTTGTTCCCTTATCTCCCAGCGAGGGGGACGTGACCACTTTATTGTTTCAACACACCCTTTCTTTGCCTAAACGCCTTGTCAATGGCTTAAGCCTATAGATATACAGCTTAAGCCAAGCAATGGCTCTACTATTAACCCTCGAGTGTTGTTTCCCCTTATCACTGTCCAGCTGCCAGCAGAGCTCTGGAGGGAGCAGCCCTGTGCCTTTGTGCTGAGCGAGCCTCTCTGGCCGCTCTCCAGGGCCAGGCGTTTGCATTTCCCTGCCGGGATGGGGAGCTGGTTGCTCCAGCAGCTGCTGGGGGTTGAGGGGGATTTTCAACCTTGGCTGGTGGAGCCCCGGGGTGCAGGGCTCAGCTGGAGGAGTTGGACTGGAGGGAAACAGGAAGCCTTGTGCGACTTCCTCACTTTTATCTGCGAGCTTTATCATCCCTTCTTCCTTAACCGGCCTCGAAGTGTTGTTTACCCTGGCTTTTGTGGGGAGGGTGGTGGCTGGTGGCCAAGGGCTTGTCCCTGAGCTCCCTGAGGCTGTGTTTGTCCTCCCCAGTTGCTGGGGACAGGGTGCAATGTCCCCAGGGGAGCAGGGACAGGACAGGGGCGCGTGGGCATCGACTTCATGAGCCTGGGTGACCCCCTGTGGTCCTGGCTGCTCTGAGAAAGGCAGGCCTGGTGCCAGATAAAAGAATTAATCATCCCAATGCGTTGAGTCTTGTTCCCTGCCCTCTCCCAGCACAGCGATAAAAGCAGTGGTAGAAAAACAGGATCTGAGCCAGGCTTGAAATGAGCAAGATCCTGCTTGTCATGAGCAAAACGGTTTCACTTTCCAGGGTGCCATGGGACACGCAAACGGGTTCTGCTGCAGTGATGGGAATGTGGAAAAGCCCCTGAGTCCCTGGGGTGGAGGAGCGTCCCCCCACCCAGATGTGGCTGGGGCTGCAGGAAGAATGAGGCACAGAACAGTCCTGGGTGAGTGCAAGGTCCCCCCCCGTGGCCTGTTGGGAGGGGACTGTGTCCCCATGGGCAGTGTCACCCCACGAGGATTGGGGCTGGCAAGTGTGAGGCTTCTTCCAGGTCTCTAGAAAAGGCTTCATATTCTGCTTGCTCCTCAACGGGGGGGCTGTAGCAGCCCCCTCATCTCCATCTGTCTGGCAGCTCTCCTGCTGCGGGCTGTCCCACAGGGTCTAGGGGGGTGACAGCCTTGTCCCTGTTCTGTGTGACTGTCCCTTGCTGCCAGCTGGGAATGGCCCCGTGGCAGTTCCTGTGCCCGGGGAGGGGACTGGGAAGCAGCAGCTGAGTTTGTGGGGGGTAAAAGGGTCTGGGGAGGGGTCCCCTCCCGTGTTCCCTGGGCAGCTGGTGGTGGGGGTGGCAGGGATGGGAGGGGGACAGCACCATCCTCACCCCGAGTGGCTCTTTCTCCCTCCAGACAAGTGCCACAGCTTCCATCCGCTGTGGGTCCTGGTGGTGTCTGTGCTGGTGGGTCTGGTCCTGGCTCTGGCCGCGGCTGTTGCTGTCCTCTCAGGTAAGGGAGGAGCGGCTGCCTCCTTCCCTGCCCCACGCAGCTGTGCCCCCTGGTCCCTGCAGAGCCCAATCCTCTGCTCTTCTCCCCTTCCCGTTCCAGTAAGAGGACATGGAGGGGATCTAGCTGTGCTGGTTCCGGTGCTGGCGTGTCCTGATGGCTGGGTCGGGTACCGCAATGTCTGCTACTGCCTCTCGGGGGATGAGGGGAGCTGGGAGTGGAGCCAGGAGCAGTGCTCCTCGCACGGGGCCTCGCTGGCCGTGCTCAGGAGGGAGTGGGAAATGGTGAGTGAGGGGCCGTTGTGGGGGTGGGGGGGTTCCTGTGTTGGGTACAGAGCCCAGGGTGGGAGCAGAGCTGGGTCAGAGCAGGACCAAGAGTGCTGGGCGGGCTGGTGAGCTCCTGCAGCAGCTCTGGAGCTTGTTGGAGCAGGTGTGGGGTGGGAGCTGCTGCCATCCCAGGGCTGGTGGCAGCCATGGGGGGCTGGGGCTGAGACAGGGACTGGTGTGGGGCTGGCAGCAGCATCTCCTGACTGTTGGCTTCTCTCTTTCCTGCCCAGGAGTTCCTCTCACGCCTCAAGGGCAACATTGATTACTGGATCGGGCTGCGGAGATGGGGCGAACGCCTGGAGTGGGTGGACGGCAGCAGCTTCAACCAGACGTGAGTCCCGTTGGGAGCCGGGGCTGTGGGGAGACCATCCTGCGGTGGGACGGGCAGGGTCCTGGTGGGAGGTGTCTGCTGGGGCTGTCCCTTGCAGGCAGCCCTTGTCTCCTCCCGGTGTCTTGAGGGGACAACCGCGTCCCCCTGGGTCCCAGCGGTGTCTTTGCTGCTTGTTACAGGTTTAAGGTACACGGCCAGGCAGAGTGTATGTATTTGTACGACCATGTTTTGGGGAGTACAGACTGCTCACAGCGCCGGCCGTACATCTGCAGCAAGCCCCAAGTGCTGAAGTGAGAGAGGTGCTGGAGAAAGGACCATCCCCACGCTGAGGAGTCACAGCTTCACCTCTTTCAGCAGCGTGGAGTGGTGGAGAGATGTCCCTCCCTCTCGTCTGGGTTGGCCCTGCAGGTCGGGAGATGTGGTGGGAGCTGCTGTGGGCCGGCTGGGGCTGGGACCTCATGCATGGAACTGGTTTCTTTCTCCTTCTCTCTGGGACCATCCCAGAGCTCTTCTTGCTTGTGTCACAAACCGCTTCTGACAGAATTTGAGGTAGAACAGCACCAACTTTCTGTTCAATTATTTTATTTTTTACCTAATCCTCTTCTGCTCTCTGAAATTAACAGCACGTTGTTTAAACACACCCTGCTCTCACTCTTGGGTTGATAATTAACTCAGCTAACTCTATTGAGAGTTAATGCCAGGGACTGGGGTGCAGAGAGGCTCTGGCTTATGATTGCTGCTTTAACAACCAAGGTAACTCTGTTACCTACCCCGTTGGAGGGTTGGAAGCAGAAGAGCGTAGAGGGGGTCACGCCTGTGGGGAGGAGTGGACAGGATGGGGGCCCCAAAACTGACCAAGGGGGTGTTCCATCCCATCTGCCCCACGCTCGGTACAAAAGCCGAGGGACCGAAGGGTCAGCTCTTTGTTCGATGGCCGACAATCTGATGAGGACCCTGTCTATTTGTCTGTCTTTGATCCTGATCTGTGTGTTCCTGACTCCAGATGGGGAATGTAGTTCCCGTCCATGGCTGAGTCCAGCCTGGGACTTCCCCAGTGCCTGCCCGTGATGCCATCCTTGAACCTTGATAGAGTTTTGTATAGGATGTACGTATCTATTTCTTTTTTTTTTCATTGAATTAGTTCCTTCTAAACTCACAGCTCTCTCTCCTCCTCCTCTCCTTGGAGTGGGAGGTGGGGGAGAGCATCTGTTGTCTTGTCATTGGCCAATTTGGCCTAAATGACAACAGAATAACCCAGAAAACCTTCTTTTAAGCTTTGGCCTTGGAGCTGGAGCGGCTGCTCCCAGATGAGGTGGGCACAGAAAGCCCTGGGCAGGTCAGAGGGGCCACAGAGTTGGGGGGTGAAGTGGCCCTTGTGGGGCTCCCATGAGAGCGAGAGTCTGTGTCACGCTGAGGCTTATTTTCTGCTTGTAATGTGTTCTCTGTTTTGTACTCTTTATTAAAACATAATGTATTTCTATGGGTGTTTGTCTCCTGCTGGGGGCAGCCCTTTCCCCTCCCCTCCTCGCCCCCGGGGCCACATTTCATCCTGTTTGTGGGAGCCTTGGAGGGGGCAGATGCCCCCCTGGGGTTTTCTCACTCCAGCCCTGGAAGCCTGGGGTGCCGGTGGTGGGAGGATGGGTGTCTGGAGCCCTTCCCTATTCCCTCCCCTGTTTTCCCGTTCACGGAGGCATGCAGGGGCTGCCTAATTCTTGACCCCTCAAGAAGGTGCTCCTGGGAAGTATTTTCCCTCAATATGGGGGTGCAAAGCCAGCTCTTGGGTCACACTCATGAAGATGTCAGCCCAGGTGGAGTCAAGGATTAGGGAGGCGCCATAAAGAGAATATTTTGTGTATAAATAACGGGTGAATGTCCCCAGGGAGGTGTGCTAGATTGGTGGATTTCCACCTAGAACCTGACATTGAATAAAGCAGTATCTCCTCTCTAAACTGCATCTGGTTTCAAGAGCTTTTGATTCAGGTAACAATTACACCCTTTTAATTGTTTAACGTTACCATTGAACCCCATTGAGGCTGGGAGAAGAGGACTCCTGGGGCCATAGCCTTCCTCAACCTGCTCTTACCTACTTTATCAGGCAGGGAGTTTTGGGGATGAGGACTTGATGGACCTTCATCTGAACCCCTGGCTCTCCTGTATCTTCTCAAGGAACAAGCCCAGTCTCTTCCTTGACTAAAGCCAAGCGCGTCAGGGCTCACCTTGAGCCAGCACCAGAAGGAGCAGCCCCGTTTCCAGTTGTTCCTGGCCAATTCTGACTCCCCCCACTTTGCACATGGAGTCAGGATGGGACCCGGCTGCAAATGACTCCAGCTTCTGGCTTGCAGCTGACTTTTCCCCACCTCTATTCCCACAGACTTGCTGGCTTTGAGGAGGCAGAAAACGCAGGATGATCATCTCCCTGTGCAGTGGGGTTTAGAGAGGAACCAGGATGACTTTTCCTTCCTCCAGTTCTCTTAAGCAACTTCCAAAGAAAAACCCGCAGGCCCAAAGGACTTAGAATTGCACTTTTACTTTTAACTCCCCATCAGGGCAAGATTGCAGGCACTCTGTAACAGCCATTTAGCGATTAAAAGATCAAAATAGAGGTCAAGGCATAGAAACGCTCCCATTTTGCACTAAAGGAAAGGAACCTGAACACTGCTACCATTTTCTGTCCCTTTGGTGGGATTGGGACAAAACCCAGCCCCTGGTCTCTTTCCCAAGGGTAAGTTGGTGGCTTTGAGTTTTTTTTTCCCTGTGCCTTAGGGAAGAAGTTTGAGTTGTGCATCCCCGTACACCATGAACCACGGGAAGACTCTCTCCCCTTGGAAAGACGCCGGCGGAAAAGCAAAGATCCGTTCTTTGCTCTCGGCATCAGAAAACACCACCCTCCCTTCCTCATAGTCCAAGCAGATTCGTATCCGCTTGGGGACACTGAGTAGAGTCAAGGGGATGTCATAAGGAGAGGTCAGAGCCTCGTACCCATTTTGGTTATAACACAGAGCCCATACCCCCTCATTAGGCTTCAGTTGCAACCAACGGTTCCTTGGAACTGACTCCTTGGCCACCCCGATGCCCCAAAAGCCTTCTCTGTGGACCTCCACGTCCCAGGAGTGCCACCCCGATGTGAAGCCCCTCGAGCCCAGCACACACTCAGCAACATAGAACCTCCTCAGGTTGAAGGGCAGGTCCTGCTCACACTCTTCCCACCGCACGAGCTTGCAGTCTTCTGAGAGATAAAGCATGGGGTTGGCCGTCTCCGGGTCCAGCGTCATCTGTGCTGGAGGTGGACAGAGAGTCAGGCTCATGGCAGCAGATCTGGGGGGAAACAGGGCTTTTTCTCTCCCTGCCCATCCCTCTGACCAAGTTGGGAACCCTCCAGGCATCGCCTGGTGGTGGGACCAAGGTGGGAGAAGGGGGAAAGGAGGCAGCAGAGCACTTTAGGTCAATCTTTGGGGGCAGCAGAGCTTCTTTTAGCATATTTTTTGATTTCATATTATGACTCAGTTGGGCACGCGTTCGGTTCACTTACTTGTCAAAGGAAACTCGAACTCCAGGAAATCTAGAGGGAAGAGAAAAATGTGAGAGGCAGAAAGATGAGTTGGTGTGATTGTGGGTTTCTGCAAAAGTCCCGAGAGTCAGGAACAGGCTTGGGGGAATGTCGAGAAACTTGAGGAGGCAGAGGAGAAGAAGAGGAGGACAGGCAGGGAACATCAGACCAACGCTCCCTGCTCCTTCGCTGTCTCACTGTGGGATCTTGAAAGAAACAACCCCTCATTCAGCACCCAGGATGCGTTTCCTTCCTGTGGCTTCTCTCCGTCCCTCCCCACCAAGAAGCACGATGGCATTTGCCTTTCTGCACCTGCCCTCGGTACCTTGGAATTTCTCCAGAGCCTCCTTGAATGGTGCAGATTTCTCAGTGAAATCAGAGAATTTCTTTTCCAGCTCCGGGGAAATATCGAGGGAGTGGGAGAGCGTTTCCCTCTGGCCCCTGGAAGGGAAGAGGGGATGGATTTACGCCTGGTTGTAGTTTGCTGCTCCGTGTTTTCTCAGCACTCCCTGCTCCTGCCTCCTGCCAGCCCGTGTCCAAATTCATTGTTCATTAAGGAGAGAGGGGCAGAGCCCTCCTTCCAACCCCCCGTGGCCTCGGTCAAGTCCAAGGGCTGTACTGCAGACGAGCCAACCCGTCCCTACGTGCTTTCTCCCAGTGTCCTGCCACAGAGCTGCTCTGTGGTGGTGACATGGTGACAGGAGAAGGACCACATACCTGATCAAGGTTGTTCCGATGTCCTGGATGAGAGAGAAAAAGAGACTCAGTGACATGGAACACCTCCCCTTGGAGTACCGTGG
Organism: Numenius arquata; assembly: GCF_964106895.1. Lineage (NCBI taxonomy): Eukaryota > Metazoa > Chordata > Aves > Charadriiformes > Scolopacidae > Numenius > Numenius arquata. The sequence goes on along the minus strand of NC_133603.1, from coordinate 2,686,045 downwards.
TCCCACTCTAAGGAAGTCCCTCTCTGAGTGGGTTGGGGTAGAAAAGCGAGGGCTGGAGACCAAGCTCAACGCGGGCCTTCACAGCAAGTTTGGGAAGCCTGGGCTCTCACCTTCAGGAGCTCCCAGTCTGGCTGCTGGTATGTCCTCTCCATCTCCCCAATCAGCGTGCCCAGGCTCGTCGCCTCCTCCATAAGCCTCTGGAGGATTTCTTCATGGGCTTTCCTTATCTCTGTGTCCAGCTGCTCCAGCTGGGCCAGAAGAGAGGACTCCTGCTTCTCCAGGAACTCATGCATCTTCCTATATGTCCTCACAACCTTCTGCTTTGCAGCTTCTGTCCTCTCCTGCCAAGGGCAAGCCGAAGCAGGGAAAAGGGAAGCAGAGAGCAGGAGAAGAGCATCAAGGGTCAAGGGTGGGCCATGCCTTAGTGGGACCCACCAAGAAGAGGCATTTGGAGAAGATACAAACCCCCTCTCCCTTCCCCACAGCCCTTGAGCATCACCCACCCCTGGGGGAGAGGAGGAGGAGGAGGAGATGTTCCTCCTTTCTTCCCCCACCCTCTGCCCAGGAAAAATGATGGGCACCTACAGTGTGGTCCTTGATTCTGTCTTGTCTGTCCTTCACGGAAGATTGAAGCTCCTCGTGCTGTGATTTCAGAAGGTACAGTTGGGTCTCAATGTGTTTCTGAGAGGAAAGAAAGAAGTCCCCTGTGGAATGGCATCGTGGTCTGGCACCCTCAGCAGAAGCAACGGGGAACTCTTGATGGCTCTTGGGGTTAGTGTTGGCAGAGTTTTGGGACCCCCATGACTGTTTCAAGGCGATTAACTTTCTCCCTTTTCGTTTTTTTTTCTTTTTCTATTTTGATCAATGTCAAGGAGGTTTCAGGGAGCTGTGGGGTGGGAGAAGGGCTGAAGATTTCTTTCTCTCCTTTCTGACCTTCAGCAGAGCTGACTTTAATAAGGACCCACAACCTGGAGGACAGAGCTATTTATGTCTGCTGGATAAAAAGCCATGCTGAGGCTCAGGAAACCCCTGGCACTGCAAATCGTGAGGTTAAAAGGTGTCTGAGGGATTGTGGTGGGGAGAAATCCTATGCCTCTGTTTCCTACCCTCCACTCTAGACCCTGCTCGTGGCTGAACCCTGGTGGGGAGGACCCCTTGGTCCCCAAGAGCGTGGTGCTCTTTCCTCCACCTCTTCCTCAGGGCAGGCAATGCCACCTCAAGAGTTGGTAGCAAGAGACAAGGATTGCTGACTCCACAGGGGGTTTATCCCACAGGCCAAAGGCTCTACAGGGATCTCCACCCATCAAGAGCAGCAACACCAGGAGCTTCTGGACATTTGTGTCTCAACGTGCCCATAACCCCCTCACCTTGTACTCCTGGGCAGCCTCGCTCACGGGAACCACAGAATGGTCACGGTGCACCTTGGACCTGTCACACACCACGCAGATAAGCCTTCTGTCGTCTTGGCAGAAGAGCTTCAGGGGTTCCTGGTGCTCCTCGCACAAGTTCTCCCCTCTGTCCATCTCTCTGACCGGTTGCAGGTTCAAGCTCTTGGCTGCTTCAATCACGTTGGCCAACTCCCTGTTGGGGCGTAGTCTTTTTCGTGACACCATCTTTCTGCACTGGGGGCAGGAGAAGTTTTTGGTCAGTCCTTCCCAGCTCCGAGTGATGCACGACCGGCAAAAGCTGTGCCCACAGGAGATGGACACAGGGTCCTGGAATATTTCCAGGCAGATGGAGCAGCAGGCTTCATCCCGCAGGATTTCCACAGGCGTCCTGGCTGCCATGAAGAGCGACCAACCGAGCTCCTTTCCCTCTCAAATGATCAGAAAATTGAGAGATTTCTCTTCCTGATTCTACACCATTGGTTACACTGAGACCCAGCCCCTTCCCGGCAGGGCTTCAGGCAATACATTAACTCATACTGCTCTGGGAAGTAGCGGTTGGACAGCTGAGGAGGACAGGAATTGGAGACACCTTGCTATTTATTGTAGAAGCAGCTGCTTTAATCCAAAAAGGAGCTTGAGCAGACTGAAAATCACTTAATGACGGGGCTGAAAAAAGCTGGGAGGGAGGAAAAGAGTGGAAAAAGCCCTCCGGGGGTGTTTGTGGTTCTGCCTCCATCCCCCCTTTTTTGCTTGGGGTAGCAGCTCCCAGTTCCCCCCAGCCCTTACTGCTGCAGGAGGGAGAAGCAGAAGGTAAATAATTCCATAATTAAATCCGTTTTGAGCTGGTTTGTGTTGATGGTGCTGGGGGTGGGGAGGGAGTGTTTCCTCTGGGTTTTATTTTCTGCTTGTTTTCTTTTTACATTTTTCCTTTATTTTTATTTTCTGATTGTTTTATTGTCCGGCTATTGTTTATTGTCCACCTCTGGCTCAGTATTTATTTCATTCTTTTTTTTTTTTGGTGGGGGGCGCTGAAAAAACATCTAAAAAGCTTTATGTTTATCTGTAGGAGGCAAGAGACGGGATGGGAGAAGAGATTCTTATCCCGGGGGCACCCCCCCACCCCAAGAAGAAGGACAATCCGGGGGTGTCATCCTGCCTCCAGCCACCGCCGTGGGCTGAAAAATCTTGAGCTGGTGGGGAACTGGGAAAACTGGGATTTGGTGGGTTTCCAGCCTAGCACCTAGCACCTTTCCCTGCTGAGTTCTGGGGCCATGAGCCTTAAAAACCTTCAGGAAAAAAAAAGGGGGGGGGGGGGGGGGGCAGCAGAATTTGGGCCATAGCAGTTTGGATTTGAGCTTAATTCTCAAATTCCAGCAATTTCTGGGCTAAATCTGAGGGAGGAGGGAAATTCTGGGCTGAAAAGTGGATTTTTCTCTCTTTTTGGTGGCCAAAAAGTGTATTTTTCTCCTTTTTGGTGACTGAAAAGGGGATTATTCTCTTTTTGCTGCAGTTTTCGGCTGTTGCTGGGGCAGGATCCTGGATTTTTCGCCCTCGGGCATGAGACAAAAGCACTTTTTATTCATATCCATGTGCCCTTTCCAGACGTTTCTTCACCCGGCAACGATGTTTCCCCCTCCCAAGACCATGAATGAGAATAATATTCTCCTTTTAATATTTTTAACGTGCTTTTTGGGACACAAAGTTCTTTATTTTACCATAAGCCCAGTGTATTTGGGAGTATTTTCCCTCCATCCTCACTTATTATTTATTTTTTTTAACTTTTCCTCCATCACCTGCTGTTTTACCCCAAACCTCACCAAGCTCCAGGGCAGGAATAATTTCATGTTTGGGTGTTGGGGACACCCAAAACCGCTTCATCCATGAAACTTTCAAAAATCGAAACGATTGGGAAGAAAAAAACTAAAATATCTTTTTTGATTCTTACTTTTATGAACATAAAGGTTGGAAGATTCTCGCTGCACAATGAGGAAGGTCCAAAATGCAGCTGTTTTAATTTGCATTTCGCTGTTGTTAATAAACAAATGCACCTGGAAACCGTCCTACCAGGTTTTATATTTATATTTTTAGTAAATACAGAAGCTCTTAGAGGAGGTGCAGCTGCTGGGGATTTCAAGGGCTTTTTGGGGGTTTTCTGCTTTGCATTGGTGGATTCTTACCCTGTTTACTTGAATATTTTCTTGCAAATGCAAATATTTAACTATTTTCTTTGGGGACCAATTTTATTCCTCTTCAGAGAGACTGGAGTCTGTCTGTTTTACCGTGGGCTTTAGAAAAAGGTTAAAAATCCAGGAAAAGGTTAAAAATCTGAAGAATTTAGGGAAAAAAAACCTAATTTGTAAGAAGATTGTAGACAAATAGGCGTTTGTGGGAGGTTGTGAGAAGCAAGAATTCAGCGTGAACATTAAACAGCGTGAAAAGAAGAAAAGGAGCTTTGAGAAAAGTAAGATATTTAGGGGAAAAAAGGGCTGTGCCGAGAAACACCGAGGTTTTGGAGGGGATTATGAGCTTTTTATCATTTTATTTTCAGAGCATCCTGGCAAATCCCCGGAGCTGGAGAAGGACCTGGCTGGTTCTTGGGGTCTTCTTGATCCAGCTGACCTTGGTGGTGGTGGAGTTGAGGGACACGCTTGTCCCCGAAGGGTCCTTCTATCCCTTCAGTGGCCCTAGGGATGGCAGAAGCTCTTGGTGACGCAGGTACTTGAGCACAAAACCCTCTTTTTTTAGAGGATTTAAGAGCTGCCCCACATTGCGGGGGGGGGGGGGGGTGGTTTCTGCGGCTCCACTGGGTTTGAAGGACTATCCAGCCCCACCTGAGGGTCCCACCTTGGAGTTGGAGAAGTGGGGAAGCGATTTTTCGGAGAGGGGAGCGACAGGACGAGGGGGGGACGACCTGTTTTAAACTGAAAAGGGGGAGATTTAGATGAGATACTGGGGAGAAATTCTTTATTCTGAGGGTGGGGGAGACACTGGAAGGGGTTGCCCAGAGAAGCTGGGGATCCCTGGAGATGTTCAAGGCCAGCTTGGACGGTGGGAGGACAACCTGGTCTGGTGGGAGGTGTCCCTGCCCGTGGAACTGGGTGGTCTTTAAGGTCCTTTCCCACCCAAACAAGTCAGATTCCGACTGGGACAACGCCTCTCCAGCACAAACAAGAGCCAGCAGGAGCCAATAAAATCAAGCCTGGAAAAATAAAGCAAATCCTGTTGTTTTTTTAAGGGTGGAAACCATGAAATCGTTTCCTTTCCTGACATTTACATGAAGCATAAATGAAGGGAAATGGGTGGGGTTTTTTTGTCCCCTTGGGGGTAGAAAATACTCATTTCCCATGGAATAACTTCACAGCGTGAACAATAAGTCCCTTCATTCTTGCTTTTGGGCAGGCGAAGACTCGCCTGTGACGATGCCGTCGCAGCGGAGAGCAAGGGACGAAGGCACCAGTAAGAACCAGTTTTGTGCTGGGGATAGTCTGTTTTTGCAGATCGTGGCAGGGTTTTAGTGTCCTCCGGGCAGTTAAAATTGAATTAAAATAACTGGGGGGGGAGGGTGGGCGAGGCAAGCGCTGGGTCTGGTGGTTGAGATGGGGGATGGAGAGAATGGAATGGGGTCGGGGAGCCCTAAAAATCCTTGGAAGCTGATAAAAGCACCCCCAAACTGAGCCTGCCCCCCGCCTCCCCGCGCTTTGTGGCTGTGTTTTAAGGTGCTGAAGGCACCATGGTGGTGGTGGGGGGGGTTAGAAGAGCCTGGGGGCTGCTCCGTGCCTCTTCCACGCCCGTTTGTCCCCAGATTTTAGCCTCAAGTGCCTTAAGGACAAGAAGGTCCCCATCGGGGTCACCCTGGTGGTGGCGGTGTTGCTTCTCACCATCATCTCCCTGGCGGGTAAGTGGCTGAGGATGGAGGGATCTCCCTCACCCAAATTTCCTCCTCCCCCGGAGAAAAAAACACGGGTGCAGCCACAGGGGAATATATTCTTCTTCTTTCCAGTTAAAAAATGTCCCTCCTGCCCGAACTGCCCTCCTCCCGTCCTTCCCAGCTGCTGGGAAAAGGGGATCGGTTTCGGGGAGAAGTGTTTTTACTTCCTGGAGGAGGAAGCGGATTGGAATGGGAGCGCGAGCTCCTGCCTCGCTCTTGGAGCCCATTTGGCCACCATCGACAGCCAGGAAGAGCTGGTAAATGAGAAATCCCTGAGGAACTGGGGTGTCCACAGCTTCGGGGAAGGATACAAAGGATGCTTCCTTTTTATCCCCCTCCAGTATTTCCTCCTGCGCTACGGGAGTTCCTTACACTATTGGATCGGGCTCCGCAGGGAAAGTTCTGGACCTTGGAAATGGTTTAACGGGTCTCTCTACAACAATTTGTACGTCCCTGGCTTCTCTTGGAGGGTGTAACCATGTCCTGGGCTGAGGGTCAGGGATTCAATGCCAGAAGATAAAAATACATATCAATTTAATGAGGTGGGAGCAATTAAACACCGGTTTTTCCTTGAAGTGAAGCACGTGGACCATGGTCCGTGGATTTGTCCTGGCAGGGAGTCAAGGACATCCCTGGATGAACACACCCCCCACCCCCCGGGATCAACCAACTGAAAATATTCCCTTTTTATGGAGTGGGAGGCGGTTTTTATTCTCTGTGGGGTGGGTTGTTTGGTGGGATGGGGGGGTCCCTGCTCCTCCCAGTGCCGTTAAACCCCTGTGGGAGATGCTCAGATGCTGATTTGAGGCTGACGCCGACCCGTGTTCTTCCCTTAAAAGTTTTGATTGTTTTTTTTTTTTTTCATTTATTGGGGGCAGGTTCGATGTCCGGGGCATGGGACAATGTGCTTATATCAATCAGGACGGGATCAGCAGCGACTGGTGCTCCCAGACGAAATATTCCCTCTGCAGCCACCTGCAAAAACACCCTGGCAGGATCCAGAAGGATCCAGAAATCCTGAATTTCAGCTGAAAACTCCCCCCCTCCACAGAGAAGATCAACCCCGAGCTGTTATTAACCCCCCCTCCATGTGGCAGTGAGTCCTCATAGTGTCTATTTATTTATATTTTAAATTAAAAAAGGAGAAATGAGACGACGACACGGAGCCCTGACCAAAGGATCTTTACTCTTAGCCTGACCTCTAGTGTCTTTCTGGATTTTGCAGTTGGGAATATCGAGGAATATTCCAAAGGCTTGAAAAACTCCCTGCTTTTGGTGTCTTTTGGGGGTGTTTTTGTGGTGGATTTGGAGGAGCTGAAAGGCAAAGTGGAGAAATAAAAAGAGAATTTCTTGGAAGACACCCCCCCCAAGGAGCCACCCAACGGCTGCCCTGAGCTGTGTTTTGACACTGTCCCCCAGGAAATCCTGGTCCCAGAATTGGAAAATCATGGATTTGATGGATGGATGAGGAACTGGCTGGATGGCGGCACTCAAAGAGCTGTGGTCAACAGCTCCCATGTCCAAGGGGACACCAGTGACAAGTGGTGTTCTTCAGGGGTCAGTACTGGGACCAGCGCTGGTCACCATCATTGTTGGAGACATGGACACTGGGATTTGAGGGCACCCTCAGGAATTTTGCCGCTGAGAGACCTGGTGGGACTATGTGAACCTCATGAAGTGCAACCAGGCCAAGTGCAAGGTCCTGCACATGGGTCCCAAGCCCAAAGGCAGGCTGGGAGGAGAATGCCTGGAGAACAGCCCTGAGGAGAAGGACTTGGGGGTGTTGGTGGATAGGGGTTCTGCTCCACACTGGGGAGACCCCTCCCCCCAGTGCTACCTCCAGCTCTGGGGCCACTAACAGCAGAAGGACATGGGACCTGTTGGAGCGGGGCCAGAGGAGGCCACGGAGATGCTGGGAGGGCTGGAGCCCCTCTGCTGTGAGGACAGGCTGAGGGAGTTGGGGGGAGTTCAGCCTGGAGAAGAGAAGGCTCTGGGGAGACCTTCAAGTCCCTTCGAGTCCCTCAAGGGGGTTCCAGGAAAGCTGGGGAGGGACTCTTGATCAGGGAGGGGAGCCATAGGATGAGGGGAAAGGGATTTAAGCTGAAAAAGGGGAGATTTAGATGAGATATTGGGAAGAAATGAGGAAGAAATGAGTGAGATATTGGGAAGAATATGATATTGGGAAGAAATGAGTAAGACCATGGCCCAGGTTGCCCAGAGAAGCTGTGTCTGCCCCATCTCTGGAAGGGTTCAAGGGAAGTTGGGGGTCTTGGAGCAACCTGGTCTGGTGGGAGGTGTTGCTGCCCAGGGCAGGGGAGTTTGAACTCGATGAGTTTTAAGGTCCCTTCCAACCCGAACCATTCTATGATTCTATGGATAAAGACGGCTTAAGACAACAGTTACGGTAGAAGAAAATAACATTATTAATTGTAAAAAAATATACAAAATAAAGTGATACACCACCAGTCGCCCTCAGCACCTGAGGACTGATTGCCCATCCCATCCCGAGCAGTGATGGAGGATCCCAGCCCCCCAGCAGCCCCTGTTTCTATCCCCAGCAGGAGGTCTGTGGGGTGGAATATCCCTTTGGCCATCTCGTCCTGGCCGTGCTCCCTCTCGGCTGCGAGGGGAAGCTGGAAAAGCCCTTGAACTGATGGGAACATTTCTCAGCCACGTATAAAAATGTGTGACGAATGTCATTCTCACACTAAATCCTAAACAGAGCCCATACCAGAAAGAAAATTAACTCCATCAAAGCTGAAACAAGGACACCTCACCCTGCTCAGAGCCTCCCAGCACCAAGGAGGACCCCACAGCAGCCCCTGTCCCCGGCCCCTCACTCCCCCTCTTCTCCCTCGGCTGGGGCAGGGCAGAGAGGGACATCTCCTGCAGGGGCCAGGAGAGGAGAGCAGGGAGTCTCTGGAGAAGGGCAGGGGGTGCTGGAAGCTGTGGTAGGGCTGGAAGTGGGGCTGAGACTCTAGGGGGTGCTGCGCGTGAGGCACAGCTGGGTTTCAACTTTTCCCACCCTAAACCAGGGACGCAGGGTCTCCCCGTGGAATGAGGCTGGTGGGAAAGTGAAGATTTCAATCCCAGTGTCGGCGTTGAGGAAAGTCACCAGCCCCTGTGTGCAGTCCAGACAGACCCAGATCCTCCTGGGGACCAGGGATTTGGAAAGGACAGTGGGAGGAGAGGTGAGAGCCTCAAACTGCCCTCTCCAGTACCACAACACCCAGACATCTACTCCAGGGCTCAGGAACACTTTCCTCTTCCTCTCCACGGACTCTCTGGCCACTCCAACCCCCCACCATGAATCACCTCCCACCTCCCCCTTCACCTCCACCTCCCAGCAGTGCTTCCCCTCCCAGAATCTCTCCAGGCCCAGCACACAACGCCAATAACTAAATCTCTCGGGCATCTCGGGTAGGTTCAGCTGTTCGGGTCCGTATCTCACACTTCTCAAATCCTCCGACAGGACAAGTTCAGAATGAGCCGTGTTTGGATCCAGGGTCACCACATCTACAGGGAACAGGAGGAGCGGAGCATCAGCGCTCAGTCCTGGGCAGGTTTCACTCCCCCCCTGGGCCAGGATGTGCCCCACAGGGCAGGAGAGTGGGCATCTCCTTCCTCCTTTCCATCCCCATCATGGCCATGGCCAAGCTCAGTCCAGTGGGAAGAGGCACTGGTGGGACCTTGGAGGCAGATGGCACCTCTGGGGCACCACGGTGTAACTCAGAACAGGGTGGAACGGCAAGAAAACGGGGTGAGATCCATGCCAGTGCCGTGGTCTGGGGGGTCTGAGTCACCAACACGCCCAGGCATGACCAGTCCCTTCACTGGACAGCCCAGTTACACCTCGCACAGAGGGAAAGGGAGAAGAACCACCCATAAAACAACATAAAATTAAAAAAAAAAATACAGATTACCTGGATTTTCAGGAAGCAGAAACTTTCTCCAAGCTACAAGGAGAGACAAGAGCAGGTCACATCCCATGGCCGGTCCCCAGTGGCTCTGGTCAGGGGAGAGGGTCCAGCCCTGCTCTGGTGTCCCAGAGCTGCCCACCCCCCACAGACACATCCCCTTGGGGTTTCCCAGACCCAGGGGATGCAGGGATGGAGGGGACGTGCAAGGGGGAAGGGGCTGAGCACAGAGAGGCAGGAAGAAGACACCAAGCCAGGAGGAGGTCACGGAGACTCACCCAGTGAGGCAGCTCCTTTCACTGGAAAAGAAAAAACAGAAGTAAAGAGTGTTCAGAGAGAACATCTTCTCATCACATGCCTGCAACCACAGGAGTGGGCAGATCCCAAACTCCTCTTTTTTGGGGATTGGGAAAACACCCCCCAAACCCTCTGATCCCTCCAGCCTGGTCAAGTCCCACAAACTCTCCACAGAGTCTCTGGTGAGGGGAGAGGGTCCATCTCTGCTCTGGTGTCTCCAAGATGACCACCCTCCCAGGCACCTCCCCTCGGGGCTTTCCTGGACCCATGGGATGCAGGGATGGAGAGGACGGGCAAGAGGGGAAGGGGCCAGGCAGAAAGCACCCGGTAGAGGACATGGAACCAGGAGGAGCTCATGGAGACTCACCCAGTGCTGCATCTTGTTGCTCTGGAAAGGAAAAAACAAAATCATTGAGTGATGAGAGGGGACAGCTTCTCACCCCATGGAGTGAGCAGGCAGAGCTTGGGCTGAGCCCAAACTCCTTCTCTTTGGGAAGCAGGAAAAGTCTCGTCTCCTTGGATCCCAGGGGTGTGAGTGGATCCCTCCCCTCCTATTCCCCACCCCAGCACACCCAGGCACTCCGCAGTTAGGCCTGACTTAAGCAGAGATTTCAGGCTCAGCCTGATTTAAGCTCACTCAATACTGCTCCACACTTCTTCCCATGAGTCAGGACACCTCCCGTGCCCAGTTCCCAACCCCAGTGCTCTCCAGTCCCCTTCTGGGCTCCATCAACCCAATTCAATGACCACAGAAACATCAAGAACCATCCAAAGACACATCCCTTCATGGGGGCTCCTTTCTCAGGAGGCTTTGCTGGTGGCAGGGGCAAGAAGGACTCACCCAGTTCTCTGGACTGCACCACTGGAAAGCAAAGGCAGAGGAAGAGGAGGTCAGGAGAACAGCTACTTCATCACTGGGACCATCTCCCCAGGGTCTCTAGGACCTTCCCACCAGCAAGATGCTCTGCCCATGCTCCCTCTCCTCCCAACCATACCCCATGTCCTTCTCCCCATCCTTCCTTTGCCCAAAAAGCTTCTTTAATGAAGGCAAAACCTGTTCTGACACAACTCTGATCCCGTTCTGCGTACATCCATGGGCCTCACTCCACCCTGAGCCCCTCCACTCCATCCCGACCACCACAAACTCACCTTTCCTTCGGAAGAGATAAACAATGACACCAAAACACATCAGTAAAAGTAGGAGGAGCACACCCAGAGCTGCCATCCAGGGACGGGCATTGTGGAAAAAGGGAGCTGAGAAACAAAAGAAACATCAGGAAAAGGCCTCGTTTTACACTCCCCTGTGTGAGGAGAAGAAAAAAGCCAAAACAACCCCAAAGTTCCAGCTCCTAAAGCCTTGTGCTTGGAGCCCTGGGCTCAAGGAGACATCCTCCTCCTCATCCCATGGACACCCCAAAGCTCCGCTGAAGCACACCAGGCTCAGGTGATCTCCTGCGCTAAAACTCACCTGTGGGTGCAACCCCTTCCCCTTCCCGTACCCCCCGCATGTTTCTCCAGCCCCCTGAGATCAAACCCCCCCAAACAGCGCAGCCAACCCCAGCCCTGCTGCCATCCTGCACCTGAGATGTGCAGGGACGACACCTCCTCCTGCTCCAGGCGGCTGTTCCTCACCACGCACGACACGTTCCCCTCTCCCTTCCCGCTCACAACGATGACATCTTGGATCTCAAAGAGGCCCCTCTCATCAGGGGAACGTCTCAGGGAGACCGAGGGGAGATGCTGCCCGCCGGCATCCTTCCACAGCAGCTGCGGTGGCGGGTACCAGCCGGCCGATCGACACACCACCCGGATGCCTCCGTCCTCGTAAGCCTCCAGAGAGAGGAGAGGGACAGAGCCCATGGCTGGGGGAAGAGCCCAGGGTTGCCCTGAGTTAGGGATGGACCCAGCTCAAAGGCCAAGACCGAATCCCAGACCAGACACATCAGAGGGTGCCCAGGGGGCTGTGGCCGGCCATGTGCTCCTCACACCACCAAACCCACCCCAACGTCTGCAGGAACCGGAGAGCACTGATGCCAAATGACCCCAGATCTCCCATAAAACAGCCTGGCAGAGGAGTACCCAGCGGCTGAGGTTTGGCACCTCAAGGCACCGTCTCTGCATTGACACAGCATCATGAGGACACCACAGACACCCAAAGCCACCGCGTCTGTGCCGCTCTGCCCCAAAAACTCCTCCAGCACCACGTGCGTACTCCCTCCTGATCAGGCATGGATGGGAAGAGACCCCTCACACCCGACCTCTCTCAATGGCACTTGGCGTTTGCCACTAAATAGATCAACATGAGAATAGGAGAGAGCTCTGGGAGGGACACACCAACCCAGGGACACCTGCACCATCCCCACAAAAGACAACAGCGGCCACAAACCTGCCACCTCCAGGTCCACTGTAGCTTCTCCATAAGAGGCAGCATCTTGCACAATGCAGACGTACTGGCCATCATCAGAGGGTCTCAACCCAGAGATTCGCAAGTCCAGGCTCCCACTGGAGAGACCATCTCTGGACAACTCTGTCCTTCCAGAGTATTCCTCCATCTGTGCCCCGACCAGATCCTCTCCGTTTCGGTAGAGGTGCACCGTTTCAGAGACCAGGTGCCGGATCCACCTGATCTCCAAGCTCCGAGCATCCACATGTGGGGACAAGTGACACGGCAGCACGACGTCCTGCCCCACGGTGGCAAGGAGAGGTCGACCTGGTCCCACCACTCTGAACTCCGCTGGGTGACAGAGAAGGACACAGAGAAACAGAGATTGCACCCATGTTAATTTACAGGCATCGCATGGCAAGGGGCCAACTTGGCGTGAGTGGTGCCTGCTCCATCCTGTGGGTGTTGGTTTGCCCTCCCAGTGGCCCAAAGACACTGGAGAAACTGGAGAGGGAGGGGGAGGACTTGAAGGAGAAGGAGGCTTCCTGGGGGTGGGAATCTGCTCCAGAATATCGTGACCCCCACCCCAGCCAGCCCTGGTAGAAGGGACAAAGGCTTTGGGGGAGCACCACAGGGTGGGACTGAAGATGTCCCAGGGCAATGGACATGTGGCATCACAAGCCCAAGGGAAAGTGAAAGCCATACGCGGCTGAGCTCTGGGCTCAATTCATCCTGCCCCACGGCACCTCCCGTGACCCACATCTGCCACCCGGAGCACGATCAGCCTCCCCCAGCCCTGCAGGATCCCTACCTGATCCCAGCTGGAGGAGGTGGAGAGTCAGGAAATGACTGAGCAGGCACCATGGGCTCGTGGGGAACGCCACCTGCTGCTGGAGCTGGAGAAGAGGGTGGGAAGGGAGGCAGAGGGAGGGCAAGGGGGGGTTACAGCCACCACAGAGGGGATGGGGAAGAACGGCTGCACCTACCCCCAATGAGGCTCCAGAAATCCCACCAAACCACCTGCACCCTGACGTCAGAAGGAACCCTCGGTCAAGGGCAGGACCAAGCGCTTGGCTCCCGGTGCATCCCCTTCTCTGCCCCACTGCCCTAACCAGGATTTACTCAAAATCCCTTCCAAAGACTTTAAATTCATTAAATATTCTTAATCCCCTGCGGAAAGGAAATTCACTCACCCGAGGTGTAGGAGCTGCACCCAACATCTCCAACCTTTGCCTGGTTCCAAGGTCCAGAATTCTCAGGAGCGGTTTAAGGCTCCACCTCCCATATTGTTGTGATCTCGGGTTCTTCATCCAGAGATGATCCACATCAGCAATTCCACAGTCATAAAAGTAAACACCAAGGGCAAAGCACCAAAGGGAACCCATCACCCTCCCCGTTCCTGGATGGGAGGGGCTGGAGGTGGCTTTTTCCAGGGCCGCGCCTCTCCCAGCAGCCTGTGCTGGGACAGAGACATTGGCGAGGTTTTGCACCCATAAATAAGTGGTTCTTTTTCCCCAAAAAGGGCTGGTTTTCCTGTGTACGGACATTGTCAAAAGGAAGGAGCAAACCCCCAAGCAGACCACGATGAATCGCCACCTGTTCTGCCTCTGCTCCATCCATCTCTTGGGGGTTTTTATTGGTGTTTCAAGATATTTCTCTATTTGGGAAGAAAACTCAGCAGTCCATCGGTCCCAGGAACCAAAAAAAGGAGGAAAAGAACTGAAAATGAAGGATAATAAGGTTTGTTTTGGGGGAATCATGTAAAGCTGAGAGCTTGGTTGTGATTTTTGGAGATGGCTGATGAGCCCAGCAGTGTCCCTGCAGCCCCACAACAGCCGGGAGCTTGTGGGGAGCGAGGAATGAGGGCACAAGATGGGATTGGGGGGGCTTTGAGTGTCGGGATACCCCAGCTGTACCCTGTCACCTAGGGGACCTCAGGTGCCTGGGGAGGACGTGTCCCCTGCTGTCCCCAATGTCCCACCATATACATGGGGAGCCCATGTCCAAAGTAAGGGTTGCGAGGAGGTTCATGGGGAGCTGTACCCATAGCTCCCATAGGGGTAGGAACCAGGGGGGGTCATAGCCAGCTCCGGGGGGGTCCCTGGGGTCATCCCCAGATGTGGGGAGGGGGACCAGGGTGAGCCGCGAGGGGTGTCAGGAACCCGTACCCAGCCCTAGCGGGCGGGGGAATAAGGAGAAGGGGAGATAAAGAGGGCCCATAACTTCCCGGGTTGGTGCAGCATGGGGGGGTTCCAGAGCCTGGTCCAGGCATCCTCCCCCCGTTACCTGCACGGCAGCATCACCTGGAGCGGATCCGTTTATCGGAACCTGCTCCGGTCATGGGAACTGACCCCGGTAGCCGGCAATTCCCAGTCTGGGCTTTGTTCTTGGTTCCCGCAGCCCCAGCCCCTTCCTGCGTGTCCCCCTGCCCCTTCCCACATCCTGCTGGGCTCAGCCACCCCCGGTCACCGATCCAGGGCCACCCCCGGTCCCCACAGCAGCGGCTGTCAATAACACGAAATATCGCTGTAAAATAGCCCCGGGCTGGGAATTCCTTCCACTCTCAGAAGTTTCCTCTTCTGCGGCACCACCTAAAGCTCCTCTGGGACAAAGATGCTTCCACGTACAGAGCCAAAAATCCCCCAAATAAACAAAAAGGCACAGCCGTCTTCACCCAGTGCCCAACTGGGAAGGGAATTGGGTAGAGAAAAAGCAGTTTTCTTCAGAAAAGGGTCATGGGGGCAGGAGGATGCTCAGAGTTAGTACAGTGTCGGGCAGAGCCCAGGGGATGCAAGGGGTTGTAAGGGGTTGCAAGAGATTCCAGAGGGGTCCAAGAGGGGTTCCCAAAGGTTGAAGAGGTTGCAAGGGGATCCGAAGGGATACAAGGGGTTCAAGGTGTTCCAAGCAGGGTTCTGAGTGGTACCGAGGGGATCCAAGAGGATCCAAGAGGTTCCAGGGGACCGGAGAGGATTGGAGGGTGTTCCAAGTGGAATGCGAGGGCATCCAAGAGGTGCCAAGGGGTTCCAAGGAGTTTCAAGTGGATCCAAGAAGATGCAAGAGGGTTCAAGGAGTCGAACGGATTCAAGGGGATGGAAGGGGGTTGAAGGGGATCCAAGAGATTCCAAGGGGTTCTAAGGGGGTTGAAGGGGTTGCAAGGGGATCCGAGGGGATACAAGGGGTTGCAAGAGGTTCCAAGCGGGGTTCTGAGTGGTACTGAGGGGATCCAAGGGGATCCAAGAGGTTCCAGGGGATCTGAGGGGATTGGAGGGGGTTCTGAGTGGAATCCGAGGGGATCCAAGAGGCGGCAAGGGGTTCCAAGGAGTTTCATGGTAATCCAAGAAGATGCAAGAGGTTCAAGGAGTCCAAGGGATCCAAGGGGATCAAAGAGGGTCAAAGAGGATCCAGGAGGTTCCAAGGGCACCCAAAGGGTTCTAAGGGGCTTCCAAGAGGTTGCAAGGGGATACAATGGGTTCCAGGAAAGTCCATGAGGGTCCAAGAGGTCCCTTGCCCCTCAGCATGTTTTAACCCAGACAGCAGCTCCTTCACTCCGCCCCCAAACTCCCCCACCAGGGTGGAGAGGAGAGGGAGAAAAGGAGGGGAAAACACCTCGTGGGTTGGAATAAAGAGAACACTTTAAGACAACAGTTACGGTAGGGTAAAATAACATTATTAATCGTAAAATAATATACAAAATAAAGGGATACAACACCAGTTGCCCTCAGCACCTGAGGACTGATAGCCAATGTCATCCCCAGCAGTGATGGAGGGTCCCAGCCCCCCAGCAGCCCCTGTTTCTATCCCGAGCAGGACGTCTGTGGGGTGGAATATCCCTTTGGCTTCCTCGTCCTGGCCGTGCTCCCTCTCGGCTGCGAGGGGAAGCTGGAAAAGCCCTTGACTGATGTGAACATTTTTCAGCCACGTATAAAAATGTGTGTGATCAAGGTCATTCTCACACTAAATCCAAACATCAGCAGCTACTAGAAGAAAATTAACTCCATCAAAGCTGAAACAAGGACACCCCCCTTTCTCGGAGCCTCCCAGCACTGTGGGGGATCCCACAGCAGCCCCGGTTCCCTTCCCCTCACTCCCCTTCTGCTCCCTGGGCTGGGGCAGGGCGGAGAGGGACATCTCCTGCAGGGTCCAGGAGAGGAGAGCAGGGAGTCTCTGGAGAGGGACGGGGTTTGCTGGAGGCTTTGGTGGGGCTGGAAGTGGGGTTGAGGGGCTGGCGGGTGCTGCCCCTGAGGCACAGCTCAGTTTTCCATGTTTCCACCCTAAACCAGGGGCGCAGGGTCTCCCCGTGGAATGAGGCTGGTGAGAAAGTGAAGATCTCGCCCCCGGTGTCGGCGTTGAGGAAAGTCACCAGCCCCTGTGTGCAGTCCACACAGACCCAGATCCTCCTGGGGAGTGGGGACTGCGACAGGACGGTGCGAGTAGATGTGAGAGCCTCAAACTGCCCTTCCCAGCACCGAACTGCCCAGATCCCTTCTTCAGGACTCAGGAACACTTTCCTCTTCCTTTCCATGGACTCTCTGGCCACTCCAACACCCCACACTGAATCACCTCCCACCTCCCCCTTCACCTCCACCTCCCAGCAGTGCCTCCCCTCATGGAACCTCTCCTGGCCCAGCACACAGAACCAATAACTAAATCTCTCGGGGTTGTTGGGCAGGTTCTGCGTTGTGGTTCCAAATGTCACACTTCTCAAATCCTTTGACAGGACAAGCAGTGGATGAGCCGTGTTTGGATCCAGGTTCACCACGTCTGCAGGGAACAGGAGGAGCCAGAGCATCAGCGCTCAGTCCTGGGCAGGTTTCACTCCCCCCCTGGGCCAGGATGTGCCCCAAGGGCAGGAGAGTGGGCATCTCCTTCCTCCTCTCCATCCCCACCATGGCCACCACCAAGCTCAGTCCCATGGGAAGAGGCACTGGTGGGACCTTAGAGGAAGATGGAACCTCTAGGGCACCACGGTGTAACTCAGAATGGGGTGGAAGGGCAAGAAAACGGGGTGAGATCCATCCCAGTGCCGTAGTCTGGGGGGTCTGAGTCACCAACACGCCCAGGCATGGCCAGTCCCTTCACTGGACAGCCCAGTTACACCTCGCACAGAGGGAAAGGGAGAAGAACCACCCATAAAACAACATAAAATAATTTTAAAAAATCCACATTACCTGGATTCTCAGGAAGCAAAAACTTTCTCCAAGCTACAAGGAGAGACAAGAGCAGGTCACATCCCATGGCCGGTCCCCAGTGGCTCTGGTCAGGGGAGAGGGTCCAGCCCTGCTCTGGTGTCCCAGAGCTGCCCACCCCCCACAGACACATCCCCTTGGGGTTTCCCAGACCCAGGGGATGCAGGGATGGAGGGGACGTGCAAGGGGGAAGGGACTGAGCACAGAGAGGCAGGAAGAAGACACCAAGCCAGGAGGAACTCACGGAGACTCACCCAGTGCTGCATCTCGTTGCTCTGGAAAGGAAAAACAGAAGCAATGAGTGATGAGAGGGGACAGCTTCTCACCCCACGGCCAATCCTTTCGGAGTGGGCAGAGCTTGGGCACATCCCAAACTACTTCTGTCTAGGGACTTGGAACAGACCCCCAAAGCCTGTGAATGGCTCCCTCCAGCCTGGTTATGTCCCACAGCTGGTCCCCAGGAACTCTGGGTATGGAAGAGGGTCCAACCCTGCTCTGGTGTTCCTGAGCTGCCCACCCTTGCAGGCACCTCCCCTGGGGGTTTCCCCTGACCCAAGGGATACAGGGATTGAGGGGATGTGCAAGAGGGGAAGGGACTGAGCACAGAGAGACAGGAAGAGGACACAAAACTGGGAGGAGCTCACGGAGACTCACCCAGTGCTACAGCTCGTTTCCCTGGAAAAGAAAAAACAGAAGAATGAGTGATCAGAAAAAACATCATCTCATCACACCTGCAACCACAGGAGTGGGAAGATCCCAAACTCCTCCTTTCTGGGGAGTGGGAAAACACCCCCCAAACCCTGTGAATGGCTCCCTCCAGCCTGGTCAAGTCCCACAAACTCTCCCCAGAGACTCTGGTGAGGGGAGAGAGTCCATCTTCATTCTGGTGTCCCTGAGATGCCCAGCCACACAGGCACATCTCCTCGGCGTTTCCCCAGACCCATGGGATGCAGGGATGGAGGTGACAGGCAAGAGGGGAAGGGGCCAAGCACAAAGCACTCCAGACAGGACACCCAGCCAGGAGGCACTCACGGAGACTCACCCAGTTCTGCATCTTGTTTCCCCAGAAAGGAAGAAACAAAATCAATGAGCGATGAGAGGGGACAGCTTCTCACCCCATGGAGTGAGCAGGCACAGCTTAGGCTGAGCCCAAACTCCTTCTCTTTGGGAAGCAAGAAAAGTCTCGTCTCCTTGGTTCCTGGGAGTGTGGGGGGCTCCCTCCCCTCCTATCCCCACCCCAGCACACCCAGGCACTCCGCAGTTACACCTGACTTAAGCAGAGATTTCAGGCTCAGCCTGATTTAAGCTCACTCAATACTGCTCCACACTTCTTCCCATGAGTCAGGACACCTCCCGTACCTGGTTCCCAACCCCAGTGCTCTCCAGTCCCCTTCTGGGCTCCATCAACCCACATCAATGACCACAGAAACATCAAGAACCATCCAAAGACACCTCCCTCCCAGGGGGCTCCTTTCCCAGGAGGCTTTGCTGGTGGCAGGGGACAGAAGGACTCACCCAGTTCTCTGGACTGCACCACTGGAAAGCAAAGGCAGAGGAAGAGGAGGTCAGGAGAGCAGCTGCTTCATCACTGGGACCATCTCCCCAGGGTCTCTTGGACCTTCCCACCAGCAAGATGCTCTGCCCATGCTCCCTCTCCTCCCACCCACAACCTGTGTCCTTGTCCCCATCCTTCCTTTGCCCAAAAAGCTTCTTTAATGAAGGCAAAACCTGTTCTGACACAACTCTGATCCCGTTCTGCGTACATCCATGGGCCTCACTCCACCCCAAGCCCCTCCACTCCATCCCCCCCACCACAAACTCACCTTTCCTTCGGAAGAGATAAGCAATGACACCAAAACACATCAGTAAAAGCAGGAGGAGCACACCCAGAGCTGCCATCCAGGGACGGGCATTGTGGAAAAAGGGAGCTGAGAAACAAAAAAAACATCAGGAAAAGGCCTCATTTTACACTCCCCTGTGTGAGGAGAAGAAAAAAGCCAAAACAACCCCAAAGTTCCAGCTCCTAAAGCCTTGTGCTTGGAGCCCTGGGCTCAAGGAGACATCCTCCTCCCCATCCCATGGACACCCCAAAGCTCCCCTGAAGCACACCAGGCTCAGGTCATCTCCTGTGCTAAAACTCACCTGTGGGTGCAACCCCCTCCCCTTCCCGTACCCCCCGCATGTTTCTCCAGCCCCCTGAGATCAAACCCCCCCCAAACAGCGTGGCCAACCCCAGCCCTGCTGCCATCCTGCACCTGAGATGTGCAGGGACGACACCTGCTCCTGCTCCAGGCGGCTGTTCCTCACCACGCACGACACGTTCCCCTCTCCCTTCCCACTCACAACGATGACATCTTGGATCTCAAAGAGGCCCCTCTCGTCAGGGGAACGTCTCTGGGAGACCGAGGGGAGATGCTGCCTGCCGGCATCCTTCCACAGCAGCTGCGGTGGCGGGTACCAGCCGGCCGATCGACACACCACCCGGATGCCTCCGTCCTCGTAAGCCTCCAGAGAGAGGAGAGGGACAGAGCCCATGGCTGGGAAAAGAGCCCAGGGTTGCCCTGAGTTAGGGATGGACCCAGCTCAAAGGCCAAGAACCCCATGCCAGACACATCAGAGGGTGCCCAGGTGGCTGTAGGGCCGGCCACATGCTCCTCACACCACCAAACCCACCCCAACGTCTGCATCAACCGGAGAGCACTGATGCCAAATAACCCCAGATCTCCCATAAAACAGCCTGGCAGAGGAGCACCCAGCGGCTGAGCTTTGGCACCTCAAGGCACCGTCTCTGTATTGACACAGCATCATGAGGACACCACAGAGACCCAAAGCCACCGCGTCTGTGCCGCTCTGCCCCAAAAACTCCTCCAGCACCACGTGCGTACTCGGTAAGCACGGATGGGAAGAGACCCCTCACACCCGACCTCTCTCAATGGCACTTGGCGTTTGCCACTAAATAGATCAACATGAGAATGGGACAGAGCTCTGGGAGGGACACACCAACCCAGGGACACCTGGAACATCCCCAGGAAACACCACAGCAGCCACAAACCTGCCACCTCCAGGTCCACTGTAGCTTCTCCATAAGAGGCAGCATCTTGCACAATGCAGACGTACAGGCCATCATCAGAGGGTCTCAAGCCAGAGATTCGCAAGTCCAGGCTCCCACTGGAGAGACCATCTCTGGACAACTCTGTCCTTCCAGCGTATCCCTCCATCTGCTTGCCATAGTGGTCCTCTCCATTTCGGTAGAGGTGCACCGTTTCAGAGACCAAGTGCCGGATCCACCTGATCTCCAAGCTCCGAGCATCCACGCGTGGGGACAAGTGACACGGCAGCACAACATCCTGCCCCACGGTGGCAAGGAGAGGTCGTCCTGGTCCCACCACTCTGAACTCCGCTGGGTGACGGAGAAGGACACAGAGAGACAGAGATTGCACCCACGTTAATTTACAGGCATCGCATGGCAAGGGGCCAGCCTGGCGTGAGCGGTGCCCGCTCCATCCCGCGGGCGTTGCTTTGTCCTCCCAGTGGCCCGCAGACACTGGAGAAACAGGAGAGGGAGTGGGAGGACTCAAAGCAGAAGTAGGTTTCCTGGGGTGGGGTCCTGCTCCAGAAAGTTGTGCCCCTCACCCCAAAAAATTACACCCACCCTGAAAATGACCCCCACCTCACCCCAGCCAGCCCCGGTAGAAGGGACAAAGGCTTTGGGGGAGCACCACAGGGTGGGACTGAAGATCTCCCAGGGCAATGGACATGTGGCATTACCAGACCAAGGGAAAGTGAAAGCAATGCACGGCCGAGCTCTTGGCTCAGCTCCTCCTGCCCCATGGCACCCCCCCCGCCCCACATCTGCCACCCGGAGCAGGATCAGCCCCCCCAGCCCTGCAGGATCCCTACCTGATCCCAGCCGGAGGAGGGGGAGAGTCAGGAAATGACTGAGGAGGCACCATGGGCTCGTGGGGAACCCCATCTGCTGCCGGAGCTGGAGAAGAGGGTGGGAAGGGAGGCAGAGGGAGGGCAAGGGGGGGTTACAGCCACCACGGAGGGGATGGGGAAGAAGGGCTGCACCTGCCCCCCACACCACTCCATAAATCCCACCAAACCACCTGCACCCTGACATCGGAAGGAACCCTTGGTCGAGGGCAGGGCAGGGCAGGACAGGATCCACGCGCGGCTCCCGGTGCAGCCCCTCCTCTGCCCCACTGCCCTCCCCGGGATTTACTCAAAATCCCTTCCAAAGACTTTAAATTCATTAAATATTCTTAATCCCCTGTGGAAAGGAAATTCACTCACCCGAGGTGTAGGAGCTGCACCCAACATCTCCAACCTTTACCCGGTTCCAGGGTGCGGTTTAAGGCTCCACCTCCCACGTCGTGAACTCAGGTTCTGCATCCAGAGATGATCCACATCAGCAATTCCAGAGTCATAAAATAAACTGCCAAGGGCAAAGCACCAAAGGGAACCCATCACCCTCCCCGTTCCTGGATGGGAGGGGGTGGAGGTGGCTTTTCTTAGGGCTGCACCTCTCCCAGCAGCCTGTGCTGGGACAGAGACTTCGGTGAGGTTTTGCACCCATAAATAAGCAGGTTTTTTTCCCCCAAAGGGCTGAATTTCCTGTGTACGGCCGTTGTCACAAAAGAAGGAGCGAATTCCCAACCAGACCATGATGGATCGTCCACCTGCGCTGGCTCTGCTCCGTCCATCTCTTGGGGGTTTTTATTGGTGTTTCAGGACATTTGTATTCAGGAGGAAAACTCGGCAGCCTATCAGTCCCAGGAACCAAAAAAAAGTGAAAAAGAACAGAAAATGAAGGAGGATAATGATTTTTTGGGAGGCATCTTGTGGAGCTGAGAGCTTGGTTGTGATTTTTGGACATGCCGGAGGAGACCAACAGTGTCCCTGCAGCCCCACAACAACTGGGAGCTTGTGGAGAGCTGGGAACGAGGGGACAAGATGGTGGGGGGGGGGGGGGCCTTCAAGTGTCGGGACAGCCCAGCTGTGCCCTGTTACCTTGGGGACATCACATCCCTGGGGACATCATGTCCCCTACTGTCCCCAATGTCCCACCTTCTGCATTGGGAGACCATGCTCAAAATAAGGGGTGGAGGAGGGTTTTGGGGGGGGCGCTGTACCCACAGAAAGGGGGGGGGGGGGAACACATCAGGGGGTGTCATACCCAGCTCTGGGGGGGTCCCTGGGGTCATCCCCAGATGTGGGGAGGGAGACCAGGACAAGCTCCTGTCCCAGTTTGAGGTAAAAGAGAACCAACTTTCCATTGAGTAATTCTACGTCTCAGCTCAGCCTCGTCCAGGGAGCGGAGGGGACAGGAGGGGGGACCCCAAACTGACCAAGGGGGTGTTCCATCCCATCTCCCCCACGCTCCGTACAAAAGCCGAGGGATCAAAGGGGCAGCTCTTTCTCCAGTGGCTGATGTCCGAGATGGACCCTGTTCATCTGCTTTTGATCCCAATCCCTGCATTCCTGATCCCGGAGCCGGAATCCAGTTCCCACCCATTGCTGAGTCCAGGCTGGGGCTTCCCCAGTGCCTGACGGTGACGTCATCTTGGGAGATTGATACAGTTTTATAGATACTGTATCTATTTCGTTCCTTTCCTTTTCATTTTGTTATTAATATCTCATTAAAGTAGTTTAGTTCCTGCTCAACTTGTGAATCTCTTTCTCTCTCCTCCTCCTCTGCCAGGAACGAGAGGTGGGGGGAGAGCATCTCTCACTGTCGTGGGCCATTTCGGCCTCAACCTGAAATTTACCCTAAATCCCTTCTTCTGGGTTTCTGGTAGGAAAAAATAGAAATAAGGAAGGGAAAAGACCTGCATTTGGGTGAGGACGTTGCAATTAGAGCTTGGTTGTGATTTTTTGGACATGGCAGAGTAGCCCAGAAGTGTCCCTGCAGCCCCACAACAGCCAGGAGCATGTGGGGAGCCAGAGATGAGGGGACAAGATGGGGTTGGGGGGGCTTTGAGTGTCGGGACACCCCAGCTGTGTCCTGTCACCTTGGGAACCTCAGATGCCTGGGAAGGATGTGTCCCCTGCTGTCCCCAGTGTCCCACCATCTGCATGGGGAGCCCATGCCCAAAGTAAGGGGTGCAGGGAGGTTCATGGGGAGCTCTACCCATAGCTCCCATAGGGGTAGGTACATACCCAGCTAAGGAGGGGGTCCCTTTGTGTCATACCCAGCTCCGGGGGGGTCCCTGGGGTCATACCCAGCTGTAGGGAGGGGGACCAGGATGAACCCCGAGGGGTCTCAGGGACCCGTATCCATCCCTAGGGGTTGGGGACTAAGGAGAAGGGGAGATAAAGAGGGCCTATAACCTCCCAGGTCGGTGCAGTGTGGGGGTGTTCCAGAGCCAGCTCCAGGCATCCTCCCCCCTTTACCTGCACGGCAGCATCACCTGGAGTGGATCCGTTCATCGGATCCCATCATGGGAACCAGCCCCGGGACTCCAGGATGCCCCATCTGGGCTTTGTTCTCGGTTCCCACACACCCCAGCCCCTTCCCCACATCCCCCTGCCTCTTCCCGCATCACACTGGGCTCAGCCACCCCCAGTCCCCAGTCCAGGGCCACCCCCCGGTCCCCACAGCAGCAGCTGTCAATAACATGAAATATCGCTATAAAATAGCCCCAGGATGGGAATTCCTTCCACTCTCAGAAGTTTCCTCTTCTGCTGCACCACCTAAAGCTGCTCTGGGACAAACATGTTGTCACACGAAGAGCCAAAAATCCCCCAAATAAACAAAAAGGCACAGCCATCTTCAGCCAGTGCCCAAGTGGGAAGGGAATTGGGTAGAGAAAAAGCAGTTTTCTTCAGAAAAGGGTCATGGGGGCAGGAGGATGCTCAGAGTTAGTACAGTGTCGGGCAGAGCCCAGGGGATGCAAGGGGTTGTAAGGGGTTGCAAGAGGTTCCAGAGGGGTCCAAGAGGGCTTCCCAAAGGTTGAAGAGGTTGCAAGGGGATCCGAGGGGATACAAGGGGTTCAAGGTGTTCCAAGCAGGGTTCCGAGTGGTACCGAGGGGATCCAAGAGGATCCAAGAGGTTCCAGGGGACTGGAGAGGATTGGAGGGTGTTCCAAGTGGAATGCGAGGGCATCCAAGAGGTGCCAAGGGGTTCCAAGGAGTTTCAAGTGGATCCAAGAAGATGCAAGAGGGTTCAAGGAGTCAAAGAGATTCAAGGGGATGGAAGGGGGTCGAAGGGGATCCAAGAGATTCCAAGGGGTTCTAAGGGGGTTGAAAGGGTTGCAAGGGCATCCGAGGGGATACAAGGGGTTGAGGGTGTTCCATGGGGCTTCCAAGAGGTTTCAAGGGGATTCAAGGGGTTCCAGGAGAGTCCATGACAGTCGAAGAGGTCCCTTGCCCCTCAGCATGTTTGAACCCCAGCCAGCAGCTCCTTCACTCCACCCCCAAACTCCCCCACCAGGGTGGAGAGGAGAGGGAGAAAAGGAGGGGAAAACACCTCGTGGGTTGGAATAAAGAGAACACTTTAAGACAGCAGTTACGGTAGGGTAAAATAACATTATTAATCGTAAAATAATATACAAAATAAAGGGATACAACACCAGTTGCCCTCAGCACCTGAGGACTGATTGCCCAGCCCATCCCCAGCAGCAACTGAGTGTCCCAGCCCCCCAGCAGCCCCTGTTTCTATGCCCAGCAGGATGTCTGTGGGGTGGAATATCCCTTTGGCTGCCTCGTCCTGGCCGTGCTCCCTCTCGACTGCAAAGGGAAGCTGGAAAAGCCCTTGACTGATGTGAACATTTCTCAGCCACGTATAAAAATGTGAGTGATCAAGGTCATTCTTACACTAAATCCAAACATCAGCAGCTACTAGAAGAAAATTAACTCCATCAAAGCTGAAATGAGGACAACCTCCCCCTGTTGAGAACCTCCCAGCACTGTGGGGGACCCCACACCAGCCCCTGTCCCCTGTCCCTCACTCCCCCTCTTCTCCCTCAGCTGGGGCAGGGCAGAGAGGGACATCTCCTGCAGGGGCCAGGAGAGGAGAGCAGGGAGTCTCTGGAGAAGGGCAGGGGGTGCTGGAAGCTCTGGTAGGGCTGGTAGTGGGGCTGAGACTCTGGGGGGTGCTGCCACTGAGGCACAGCTCAGTTTTCCATGTTCCCACCCAAAACCAAGGGTGCAGGGTCTCCCCGTGGAATGAGGCTGGTGGGAAAGTGAAGATCTCGCCCCCGGTGTCGGCGTTGAGGAAAGTCACCAGCCCCCGTGTGCAGTCCAGAGAGACCCAGATCCTCCTGGGGAGTGGGGACTGGGACAGGTGGGTGCGAGCAGAGGTGAGAGCCTTGAACTGACCTTCCCAGTGCCAAACTGCCCAGATCCCTTCTTCAGGGCTCAGGAACACTTCCCTCTTCCTCTCCACGGACTCTCTGGCCACCCCAACACCCCACCATGAATCACCTCCCACCTCCCCCTTCACCTCCACCTCCCAGCAGTGCCTCCCCTCACGGAACCTCTCCTGGCCCAGCACACAGCGCCAACAACTAAATCTCTCAGGGGTGTCAGGCAGGTTCTGCAATGTGGCTCCACATCTCACACTTCTCAAATCCTCCGACAGGCCAAGCTGTGGATGAGCCGTGTTTGGATCCAGGGTCACCACATCTGCAGGGAACAGGAGGAGCCAGCGCATCAGCGCTCAGTCCTGGGCAGGTTTCACCACCACAGGGCCAGGATGTGCCCCATGGGGCAGGAGACTGGGGAACTCCTTCCTCCTCTCCATCCCCACCATGGCCACCGCTGAGTTCAGTCCCATGGGAAGAGGCCCTCGTGGGACCTTTGAGGAAGATGACACCTCTGGGGCACCACGGTGTAACTCAGAACGGGGTGGAACGGCAAGAAAACAGGGTGAGATCCATCCCAGTGCCATGGTCTGGGGGACGTGAGTCACCAACACGCCCAGGCATGGCCAGTCCCTTCACTGGACAGCCCAGTTACACCTCGCACAGAGGGAAAGGGAGAAGAACCACCCATAAAACAACATAAAAAAAATAAAAATACAGATTACCTGGATTCTCAGGAAGCAGAAACTTTCTCCAAGCTACAAGGAGAGACAAGAGCAGGTCATGTCCCATGGCTGGTCCCCAGTGGCTCTGGTCAGGGGAGAGGGTCCAGCCCTGCTCTGGTGTCCCAGAGCTGCCCACGCCCCACAGACACATCCCCTTGGGGTTTGAACGGACTCAGGGATGCAGGGATGGAGAGGAAGGGCAAGACGAGAAAGGGCCAAGCACAGAGCACCTGGGAGAGGGCATCAAGCCAGGAGGAGCTCATGGAGACTCACCCAGTGCTGCATCTCGTTGCTCTGGAAAGGAAAAACAGAAGCAATGAGTGATCAGAGCGGACAGCTTCTCAACCCCTGGCGGGAGAGGGCAGAGCTCTGGCTGAGCCCAAACTCCTTATATTTAGGGGATGGGAAAAGTCCCCTTGGTCCACAGGGAGGCGTCCCTGCACTCCTATCCCCACCCCAGCCCACCCAGGCACTCCGCAGTTATGCCTGTCTTAAGCAGAGATTTCAGGGTCAGCTTCATTTAAGCTCACTCAGTACTCCCTGCTTCTTCCCATGAGTCAGGACACCTCCTGTGCCCAGTTCCCAACCCCAGTGCCCTCCAATCCCCTTCTGGGCTCCATCAACCCACATCAATGACCACAGAAACATCAAGAACCACCCAAAGTCACATCCCTTTGTGGGGTCTCCTTTCTCAGGAGGCTTTGCTGGTGGCAGGGACCAGAAGGACTCACCCAGTTCTCTGGACTGCACCACTGGAAAGCAAAGGCAGAGGAAGAGGAGGTCAGGAGAGCAGCTGCTTTGTCACTGGGACCATCTGCCCAGGGTCCCTTGGACCTTCCCACCAGCCAGATGCTCTGCCCATGCTCCCTCTCCTCCCACCCATACCCCATGTCCTTGTCCCCATCCTTCCTTTGCCCAAAGAGCTTCCTTAATAAAGGCAAAACGTTATGGTGATGCAAACTCACCTTTCCTTCGGAAGAGATAAGCACTGAGGGCAGTTGACACCACTGAAACCAGGAGGAACACCCCCAGAGCTGCCATCCAGGGACGGGCATTGTGGAAAAAGGGAGCTGAGAAACAAAAAAACACTAGGAAAAGGCCCTCCTTGACTTCCTGCACCCCCTGATGTTCTTTCACCCCCCCTGAGATCAAACCCCCCCAAGCAGTGTGGCCAACCCCAGCCCTGCTGCCATCCTGCACCTGAGATGTGCAGGGACGACACCTCCTCCAGCTCCAGGCGGCTGTTCCTCACCACGCACGACACATTCCCCTCTCCCTTCCCGCTCACAACGATGACATCTTGGATCTCAAAGAGGCCCCTCTCATCAGGGGAACGTCTCTGGGAGACCGAGGGGAGAAGCTGCCCACCGGCATCCTTCCACAGCAGCTCCGGTGCTGGGTACCAGCCGGCCGATCGACACACCACCCGGATGCCTCCGTCCTCGTAAGCCTCCAGGGAGAGGAGAGGGACAGAGCCCATGGCTGGGGGAAGAGCCCGGGAAGGCCCTGAGTTAGGGATGGACCCAGCTCAAAGGCCAAGACCGAATCCCAGACCAGACACATCACAGGGTGCCCAGGGGGCTGTGGCCGGCCATGTGCTCCTCACACCGCCAAACCCACCCCAACATCTGCATCAACCGGAGAGCACTGATGCCAAATGACCCCAGATCTCCCATAGAACAGCCTGGCAGAGGACCATCAAGCAGCCGAGCTTTGGCAGCATCTCTGCATCGACACAGCATCATGAGGACACCACAGAGACCCAAAGCCACCGTGTCTGTGCTGCTCTGCCACAAAAACTCCTCCAGCACCACGGAGCCTGGACAGGCACGGACGGGAAAAGCCTCCTCATGCCTGACCTCTTTCAACAGCTCCTGGCCTTTGGCACTGAATGGATGGATGTGAGGATGGGACAAAGCTCTGGGAGGGACACACCAACCCAGGGACACCTGGAAAATCCCCAGTAAACACCATAGAGGCCACAAACCTGACACCTCCAGCTCCACCATAGCTTCTGCATAAGAGGCAGCATCTTGCACAGTGCAGACGTACAGGCCATCATCAGAGGGTCTCAAGCCAGAGATTCGCAAGTCCAGGCTCCCACTGGAGAGACCATCTCTGGACAACTCTGTCCTTCCAGCGTATCCCTCCATCTGCTCGCCATAGTGGTCCTCTCCGTTTCGGTAGAGGTGCACCGTTTCAGAGAATTGGTGCCGGATCCACCTGATCTCCAGGCTCCGAGCATCCACACGTGGGGACAAGTGACACGGCAGCACAACATCCTGCCCCACGGTAACAAGGAGAGGTTGTCCTGGTCCCACCACTCTGAACTCCGCTGGGTGACGGAGAAGGACACAGAGAGACAGAGATTGCACTCATGTTAATTTACGGGCATCACATGGCAAGGGGCCAGCTTGGCGTGAGCGGTGCCCTCTCCATCCCATGGGTGTTGCTTTGCCCTCCGTGTGGTCCAAAGACACTGGAGAAACAGGAGAGGGAGTGGGAGGACTCAAAGGAGAAGGAGGTTTTCTGGGGGTGGGAACTGCTCCAGAATATCGTGACCCCGACCCCAAAAATGACCTCCACCCCAGCCAGCCCTGGTAGAAGGGACAAACGCTTCGGGAGACAGCCACAGGATGGGACTGAAGATGCCCAAGGGAAAATGAAAGCAATGCGCAGCCGAGCTCTGGGCTCAGCTCCTCCTGCCCCACGGCACCTATCCCTGCCCCACATCTGCCACACGGAGCACGATCAGCCCCCCCAGCCCTACAGGATCCCTACCTGATCCCAGCCGGAGGAGGGGGAGAGTCAGGAAATGACTGAGCAGGCACCATGGGCTCGTGGGGAACCCCATCTGCAGCCGGAGCTGGAGAAGAGGGTGGGAAGGGAGGCAGAGGGAGGGCAAGGGGGGGTTACAGCCACCACGGAGGGGATGGGGAAGAACGGCTGCACCTGCCCCCCACACCACTCCAGAAATCCCACCAAACCACCTGCACCCTGACATCGGAAGGAACCCTTGGTCGAGGGCAGGAGGGGATCCACGCTCGGCTCCCGGTGCATCCCCTACTCTGCCCCACTGCCCTCCCCGGGATTTACTCTAAATCCCTTACAAGATTTTAAGTGAAATTAAATACTCTAAATTCCTCACAGAAAGGAAACCTACTCACCAGACCCGTACGAGCTGCAGGAGGAAGCAGCCTACAGGATACACCCAAGGTCTCACACTTACCCTCGCTTTCCGGATGCAGCTTTAGGGGTTTTTGGGCTGCCTTCAAACTCTACCGCCAGCACTTGAACACATTAAGGAGCAGAAAAAAATGAAAAAAAAGGGGAAGAAGGAAAAATATGTGCATTTGGGTGTGAGAAGGTTAAGGTTAATTTAGAGCTTGGTTGCGATTTTTGGACGTGGCGGAGGAGCCCAGCAGTGTCCCTGCAGCCCCACAACAGCCAGCAGCTTATGGGGAGCCAGGGATGAGGGGACAAGAAGGGTTTGGGGGGCTTTGAGTGCCGAGACACCCCAGCTGTGCCCTGTCCCTCTGCCCTGTCAACTTGGGGGCCTCAGATACCTGGGGAGGACACGTCCCTTGCTGTCCCAAACATCCCATCCACATCCGTACCCAAAATAAGTGGTGCGGGGGGGGGGAGGGGGGGTGCAATGGGCTGTACCCATAGCAGGGGTGGGTATGGAGTTTCTGAGGTTCGGGGGGGCATACCCAGCTCTGGGGGTCCTGGGGACTGTACCCACACCTGGGGATGTGGACAAGGGATGAGCCCGTCTCTAACCCAAAGGGGGTCCAGGAGCCCATATCCAACCCCAGGGGGGTCCAGGAGGTGCAGGGGGGCTGAAGAGGAGCAGGGGGCACCCACACATCCCCGACCAAGTCAGAGGAACAGGAAGGTCCCATTCCCAGCCCCGAGTATCCCCAACATCCCATTCCCAGCAGATCCCACCCCCCGGTGCCCGGCCCCAATTCATCTTTCAGCTCTGGAGCAGCTGCAGCGATTCACCATTGTAATAAATCCATCTAAAATAGCCCCAGGATGGGAAATTCCTTCCATGGTCATAAGTTTCCTCTTCTGCTGCACCTAAAGCCACTCTGGGACAAAGATGTTTCCACGTATGGACCCAAAAATCCTTAAAATAACCCAAAAAAATGCAGCCGCCTTCACCCAGTGCCCAACTGGGAAGGGAATTGGGTAGAGAAAAAGCAGTTTTCTTCAGAAAAGTGTCACGGGATGCAGCAGGATGCTCACGGTGAGTACATGCCAGGCAGAGCCCAGGGGATGCAAGGGGTTGTAAGAGGTTGCAAGAGGATCCAGAGGGGTCCAAGAGAGGTTTCGGGGGGGTTGAAGGGGTTGCAAGGGGATCCGAGGGGATCCAAGGGGTTGCAAGAGGTTCCAAGCGGGGTTCCGAGTGGTACTGAGGGGATCCAAGGGGATCCAAGAGGTTCCAGGGCATCTGAGGGGATTGGAGGGGGTTCTGAGTGGAATCCGAGGGGATCCAAGAGGCGGCAAGGGGTTCCAAGGAGTTTCATGGTAATCCAAGAAGATGCAAGAGGTTCAAGGAGTCCAAGGGATCCAAGGGGATCAAAGAGGGTCAAAGAGGATCCAGGAGGTTCCAAGGGCACCCAAAGGGTTCTAAGGGGCTTCCAAGAGGTTGCAAGGGGATCCAAGGGGTTCCAGGAAAGTCCATGAGGGTCCAAGAGGTCCCTTGCCCCTCAGCATGTTTTAACCCAGACAGCAGCTCCTTCACTCCGCCCCCAAACTCCCCCACCAGGGTGGAGAGGAGAGGGAGAAAAGGAGGGGAAAACACCTCGTGGGTTGGAATAAAAACAACACTTTAAGACAACAGTTATGGTAGAGTAAAATAACATTATTAATCGTAAAATAATATACAAAATAAAGGGATACAACACCAGTTGCCCTCAGCACCTGAGGACTGATAGCCAATGTCATCCCCAGCAGTGATGGAGGGTCCCAGCCCCCCAGCAGCCCCCGTTTCTATCCCCAGCAGGATGTCTGTGGGGTGGAATATCCCTTTGGCTGCCTCATCCTGGCCGTGCTCCCTCTCGGCTGCAAAGGGAAGCTGGAAAAGCCCTTGACTGATGTGAACATTTCTCAGCCACGTATAAAAATGTGTGTGATCAAGGTCATTCTCACACTAACTCCAAACATCAGCAGCTACTAGAAGAAAATTAACTCCATCAAAGCTGAAACGAGGGCACCCCCCCCTTTCTCAGAGTCTCCCAGCACCAGGGGGACCCCACAGCAGCCCCTGTTCCCTGCCCCTCACTCCCCCTCTGCTCCCTGGGCTGGGGCAGGGCAGAGAGGGACATCTCCTGCAGGGTCCAGGAGAGGAGAGCAGGGAGTCTCTGGAGAGGGACAGGGTTTGCTGGAGGCTTTGGTGGGGCTGGAAGTGGGGTTGAGGGTCTGGGGGGTGCTGCCCCTGAGGCACAGCTGGGTTTCAACTTTTCTCACCCAAAACCAGGGGCGCAGGGTCTCCCCGTGGAATGAGGCTGGTGGGAAAGTGAAGATCTCAACCCCAGTGTTGGCGTTGAGGAAAGTCACCAGCCCCCGTGTGCAGTCCAGAGAGACCCAGATCCTCCTGGGGACCAGGGACAGGGACAGGACGGTGGGAGGAGAGGTGAGAGCCTTGAACTGCCCTTTATAGCGTCGAACTGCCCAGACCCCTTCTTCAGGGCTCAGGAACACTCCCCTCTTCCTCTCCATGGACTCTCTGGCCACCCCAACACCCCACCATGAATCACCTCCCACCTCCCCCTTCACCTCCACCTCCCAGCAGTGCCTCCCCTCACGGAACCTCTCCTGGCCCAGCACACAGCACCAATAACTAAATCTCTCAGGGGTGTCAGGCAGGTTCCACCGTGTGGTTCCACATCTCACACTTCTCAAATCCTCCGACAGGACAAGCAGTGGATGAGCCGTGTTTGGATCCAGGGTCACCACGTCTGCAGGGAACAGGAGGAGCCAGAGCATCAGCGCTCAGTCCTGGGCAGGTTTCACCACCCGGGGGCCAGGATGTGCCCCATGGGGCAGGAGACTGGGCAACTCCTTCCTCCTCTCCGTCCCCACCATGGCCACCGCTGAGTTCAGTCCCATGGGAAGAGGCCCTCGTGGGACCTTGGAGGAAGATG
The DNA here is from genome assembly GCF_964106895.1 of Numenius arquata. NCBI lineage: Eukaryota > Metazoa > Chordata > Aves > Charadriiformes > Scolopacidae > Numenius > Numenius arquata. Next base: position 2,653,760 of record NC_133603.1, on the reverse strand, counting down.
TCACCTCTAGGGCACTCAGAACGGGGTGGTACAGCAAGAAAACAGGGTGAGATCCATCCCAGTGCCATGGTCTGGGGGGTCTGAGTCACCAACACGCCCAGGCATGGCCAGTCCCTTCACTGGACAGCCCAGTTACACCTCGCATAGAGGGAAAGGGAGAAGAACCACCCATAAAATAACATAAAAGAATTTAAAATAATACATATTACCTGGATTGTCAGGAAGCAAAAACTTTCTCCAAGCTACAAGGAGAGACAAGAGCAGGTCACATCCAATGGCCAGTCCACAGCGGCTCTGGGAAGGGCAAAGGGCCCATCCCTGGTCTGGTGGCCCCAAGCTGCCCACCCCCCCAGGCACATCCCCTTGCGGTTTCCCCAGATCCAGGGGATGCAGGGATTGAGAAGACAGGCAAGGAGGGAAAGGAACATGCCCAGAGCACCCAGGAGAAGACAGGGAGCCAGGTGGAGCTCACGGAGACTCACCCAGTGCTGCATCTCGTTGCTCTGGAAAGGAAAAACAGAAGCAATGAGTGATGAGAGGGGACAGCTTCTCACCCCATGGCCAATCCTTTCGGAGTGGGCAGAGCTTGGGCGGATCCCAAATTCCTTCTGTCTGGGGACTGGGAACAGACCCCCAAAGCCTCTGAGTGACTCCCTCCAGCCTGCTCATGTCCCGCAGCTTGTGCCCTGGGACTCTGGGCATGGGAGAGGGTCCATCCCTGCTCTGGTGTCCCCAAGCTGCCCACCCCAGCAAGCACATCCCCTCATTGTTTGCCCGGACCCAGTGGTTGCAGGGATGGAGAGGATGGGCAAGAGGGGAAGGGGCCAAGCCCAGAGCGCCCAGGAGAAGAGAGGGAGCCAGGAGGAGCTCACAGAGACTCACCCAGTGCTGCGTCTCGTTGCTCTGGAAAGGAATAACAGAAGCAATGAGTGATGAGAGGGGACAGCTTCTCACCCCATGGCTGCTCCTGTAGGAGTGGGCAGAGCCTGGGCAGATCCCAAACTTCTTCTGTCTGGGGACTGGGAACAGATGCCCAAACTATCTGAATGGCTCCCTCCAGGCTGGTCATGTCCCGCGGCTGGTCCCCAGGGACTCTGGGCATGGAAGAGGATCCAGCCCTTGTCTAGTGTCCCCGAGCTGCACCCCCCCTCTCTCCCCCCCAGGCACATCCCCTTGTTATTTGTCCGGATCCAGGGGATGCAGGGATGGTGGGGATGGGCAAGGGGCAAAGGGGTTGAACATAGAGGGCCCAGGAGAGGACACGCAGCCAGGAGGAGCTCACGGAGACTCACTCAGTGCTGCATCTCGTTGCGCTGGAAAGGAAAAACAGAAGCAATGAGTGATGAGAGGGGACAGCTTCTCACCCCATGGCCAATCCTTTTGGAGTGGGCAGAGCTTGGGCAGATCCCAAACTTCTTCTGTCTGGGGACTGGGAACAGACCCCCAAAGACTGTGAATGGTTCCCTCCAGCCTGCTCATGTTCCGCAGCCTGTGCCCAGGGACTCTGGGCATGGGAGAGGGTCCATCCCTGCTCTGGTGTCCCCAAGCTGCCCACCCCAGCAAGCACATCCCCTCATTGTTTGCCCGGACCCAGTGGTTGCAGGGATGGTGGGGACAGGCAAGGGGGGAAAGGGATCGAACATAGAGGGCCCAAGAGAAGATACTGAGCCAAGAAGAGGTCATGGTTACTCACCCAGGAGTGCACCTTGTTCCTCTGGAAAGCAAAAGGAATATTTGATCAGACAGGACAGCTTCTCATCCCAAAAGTGCTCAAGAAGGAGTAAGCAGAGCTGGGGAAACCCTAAATTGCTTCTTTTTGGGGAGTGGGAAAATACTCCCTGGGTCCCAGGGATGGTTCCCTCCAGCCTGGTCATGATCCACAGCTGGTCCCCAGGGACTCCAGGCATGGGAGAGGGTCCAGCCCTACTCTGTTGTCCTGGAGCTTCGCAACACTCCAGGCATCTCCCCTCGGGGTTTCCCCAGATCCATGGGATGCAGGGGTGGAGAGGATGGGCAGGAGGGGAAGGGGCTGAGCATAGAGCACTCGGGAGAGGACACGGAGCCAGGAGGAGTTCATGGAGACTCACCCAGTTCCGCATCTCGTTGCTCTGGAAAGGAAAAACAGAAGCAATGAGTGATGAGAGGGGACAGCTTCTCACCCCATGGCCAATCCTTTCGGAGTGGGCAGAGCTTGGGCGGATCCCAAATTCCTTCTGTCTGGGGACTGGGAACAGACCCCCAAAGCCTCTGAGTGGCTCCCTCCAGCCTGCTCATGTCCCGCAGCTTGTGCCCTGGGACTCTGGGCATGGGAGAGGGTCCATCCCTGCTCTGGTGTCCCCAAGCTGCCCACCCCAGCAAGCACATCCCCTCATTGTTTGCCCGGACCCAGTGGTTGCAGGGATGGAGAGGATGGGCAAGAGGGGAAGGGGCCAAGCCCAGAGCGCCCAGGAGAAGAGAGGGAGCCAGGAGGAGCTCACAGAGACTCACCCAGTGCTGCGTCTCGTTGCTCTGGAAAGGAATAACAGAAGCAATGAGTGATCAGATGGGACAGCTTCTCACCCCATGGCTGCTCCTGTAGGAGTGGGCAGAGCTTGGGCAGATCCCAGACTTCTTCTGTCTGGGGACTGGGAACAGACCCCCAAACTATCTGAATGGCTCCCTCCAGCCTGATCATGTCCCGCAGCTGGTCCCCAGGGACTCTCGGCATGGAAGAGGGTTCAGCCCTTGTCTAGTGTCCCCGAGCTGCACCCCCCCTCTCTCCCCCCCAGGCACATCCCCTTGTTATTTGTCCGGATCCAGGGGATGCAGGGATGGTGGGGACGGGCAAGGGGCAAAGGGGTTGAACATAGAGGGCCCAGGAGAGGACACGCAGCCAGGAGGAGCTCACGGAGACTCACCCAGTTCTGCATCTCGTTTCCCTGGAAAAGAAAAAACAGAAGCAATGAGTGATCAGAAAAAAACATCATCTCATCACACACCTGAAACCGCAATAGTGGGCAGATCCCAAATTCCTCTTTTTGAGAGTGGGAAAACACCACCAAACCCTGTGAATGGCTCCCTCCAGCCTAGTCAAGTCCCACAACTGGTCCCCAGGGATTGTGGTGAAGGGAGAGGGTCCATCCCTGCTCTGGTGTCCCCGAGATGCCCACACCCCGGCACTTCTCTTCAGGGTTTGCCCAGACCCTCATGCAGGGGGGATGCAGGGATGGAGAGGACGGGCAAGAGGGGAAGGGGCCAAGCCCAGAGCACCCAGGAGAAGAGAGGGAGCCAGGAGGAGCTCACGGAGACTCACTCAGTGCTGCATCTCGTTGCGCTGGAAAGGAAAAACAGAAGCAATGAGTGATGAGAGGGGACAGCTTCTCACCCCATGGCCAATCCTTTTGGAGTGGGCAGAGCTTGGGCAGATCCCAAACTTCTTTTGTCTGGGGACTGGGAACAGACCCCCAAAGCCTGTGAATGGCTCCCTCCAGCCTGCTCATGTCCCACGGCTGGTCCCCAGGGACTCTGGGCATGGGAGAGGGTCCATCCCTGCTCTGGTGTCCCCAAGCTGCCCACCCCAGCAAGCACATCCCCTCATTGTTTGCCCGGACCCAGGGGTTGCAGGGATGGTGGGGACAGGCAAGGGGGGAAAGGGATCGAACATAGAGGGCCCAAGAGAAGATATTGAGCCAAGAAGAGGTCATGGTTACTCACCCAGGAGTGCACCTTGTTCCTCTGGAAAGCAAAAGGAATATTTGATCAGACAGGACAGCTTCTCATCCCAAAAGTGCTCAAGAAGGAGTAAGCAGAGCTGGGGAAACCCTAAATTGCTTCTTTTTGGGGAGTGGGAAAATACTCCCTGGGTCCCAGGGATGGTTCCCTCCAGCCTGGTCATGATCCACAGCTGGTCCCCAGGGACTCCAGGCATGGGAGAGGGTCCAGCCCTACTCTGTTGTCCTGGAGCTTCGCAACACTCCAGGCATCTCCCCTCGGGGTTTCCCCAGATCCATGGGATGCAGGGGTGGAGAGGATGGGCAGGAGGGGAAGGGGCTGAGCATAGAGCACTCAGGAGAGGACACAGAGCCAGGAGGAGTTCATGGAGACTCACCCAGTTCCGCATCTCGTTGCTCTGGAAAGGAAAAACAGAAGCAATGAGTGATGAGAGGGGACAGCTTCTCACCCCATGGCCAATCCTTTCGGAGTGGGCAGAGCTTGGGCGGATCCCAAACTTCTTTTGTCTGGGGACTGGGAACAGACCCCCAAAGACTGTGAATGGCTCCCTCCAGCCTGGTCATGTCCCGCGGCTGGTCCCCGGGGACTCTGGGCATGGGAGAGGGTCCATCCCTGCTCTGGTGTCCCCAAGCCGCCCACCCCAGCAAGCACATCCCCTCGGGGTTTTACCCAGACCCAGGGGATGCAGGGATGGTGGGGACAGGCAAGGGGGGAAAGGGATCGAACACAGAGGGCCCAGGACAGAACATTGATCCAAGAAGAGGTCATGGTTACTCACCCAGGAGTGCACCTTGTTCCTCTGGAAAGCAAAAGGAATATTTGATCAGAGAGGACAACTTCTTATCCCAAAAGTGCTCAAGAAGGAGTAAGCAGAGCTGGGGAAACCCCAAATTGCTTCTTTTGGGGGAGTGGGAAACACTCCCTGGGTCCCAGGGATGGTTCCCTCCAGCCTAGTCTTGTCCCACAGCTGGTCCCCAGGGACTCGGGGCATGGGAGAGGGTACATCCCTGGTCTGGTGTCCCCAAGTTGCACACCCCCCAGGCACATCCCCTCATTTTGCCTGCACGCAGGGGATGCAGGGATAGTGGGGATGGGCAAAGGGGGAAGGGGTCAAACACAAAGATACAGGAAGAGGACAGAAAGCTAGGAGGAGTTCACGGAGACTCACCCAGTGCTGCATCTCGTTGCTCTGGAAAGGAAAAAACAAAAGCAATGAGTGATGAGAGGGGACAGCTTCTCATCACACGCCTGCAACCACAGGAGTGGGCAGATCCCAAACTCCTCCTTTTTGAAAGTGGGAAAACACCCCCCAAACCCTGTGAGTGGCTCCCTCCAGCCTGGTCAAGTCCCACAAACTGTCCCCAGAGACTCTGGTGAGGGGAGAGGGTCCATCTCTGCTCTGGTGTCCCCGAGATGCCAACCCACCAGGCACCTCCCCTCGGGGTTTTCATGGACTCAGGGGATACAGAGATGGAGAGGGCAGGCAAGAGGGGAAGGGGCCAAGCAGAAAGCACCCGGGAGAGGACACGGAGCCAGGAAGAGCTCACAGAGACTCACTCAGTGCTGCATCTCGTTTCCCGGGAAAAGAAAAAACAAACTCAATGAGTGATGAGAGGGGACAGCTTCTCTCCTCATGGTGTGAGCAGGCAGAGTTCAGGCTGAGCCCAAACTCCTTCTGTTTAGGGAATGGGAAAAGCCCCCTTGGCTCACAGAGGGGCTCCCTGCCCTCCTATCCCCTGCCCACCCAGACACTCTGCAGTTACATCTGACTTAAGCAGAGATTTAAGGCTCAGCTTCATTTAAGCTCACTCAATACTCATCTCCATTTCTTCCCAGGAGCCAGGACATCTCCTGTGCCCAGTTCCCAACCCCAGTGCTCTCCAGTCCCCTTCTGGGCTCCATCAACCCACATCAATGACCACACAAACATCAAGAGCCAACCAAAGCCACATCCTTCCCAGGGGACTCCTTTCTCAGGAGGCTTTGCTGGTGGCAGGGGACAGAAGGACTCACCCAATTCTCTGGACTGCACCACTGGAAAGCAAAAGCAGAGGAAGAGGAGGTCATGAAAGCAGCTGCTTCATCACTGGGACCATCTCCCCAGGGTCTCTAGGACCTTCCCACCAGCCAGATGCTCTGCCCATGCTCCCTCTCCTCCCAACCATACCCTGTGTCCTTGTCCCCATCCTTCCTTTGCCAAAAGACCACCTTTAATGAAGGCAAAACCTGTTCTGACACAACTCTGATCCCGTTCTGCGTACGTCCATGGGCCTCACTCCACCCTGAGCCCCTCCACTCCATCCCCCCCACCACAAACTCACCTTTCCTTCGGAAGAGATAAGCAATGACACCAAAACACATCAGTAAAAGCAGGAGGAGCACACCCAGAGCTGCCATCCAGTGTTGGGCATTGTGGAAAAAGGGAGCTGAGAAACAAAAGAAACACAGGAAAAGGCCTCATTTTACACTCCCCTGTGTGAGGAGAAGAAAAAAGCCAAAACAACCCCAAAGTTCCAGCTCCTAAAGTCTTGTGCTTGGAGCCCTGGGCTCAAGGAGACATCCTCCTCCCCATCCCATGGACACCCCAAAGCTCACCTGAAGCACACCAGGATCACGTTATCTCCTCTGCTAAAACTCACCTGTGGGTGCACCCCCCTCCTCTTCCCGTACCCCCCGCATGTTTCTCCAGCCCCCTGAGATCAAACCCCCCCCAAACAGCACGGCCAACCCCAGCCCTGCTGCCATCCTGCACCTGAGATGTGCAGGGACGACGCCTGCTCCTGCTCCAGGCGGCTGTTCCTCACCACGCACGACACGTTCCCCTCTCCCTTCCCGCTCACAACGATGACATCTTGGATCTCAAAGAGGCCCCTCTCGTCAGGGGAACGTCTCAGGGAGACCGAGGGGAGATGCTGCCCACCGGCATCCTTCCACAGCACCTGCGGTGGCGGGTACCAGCCGGCCGATCGACACACCACCCGGATGCCTCCGTCCTCGTAAGCCTCCAGAGAGAGGAGAGGGACAGAGCCCATGGCTGGGGGAAGAGCCCAGGGTTGCCCTGAGTTAGGGATGGACCCAGCTCAAAGGCCAAGAACCCCATGCCAGACACATCACAGGGTGCCCAGGTGGCTGTAGGGCCGGCCACATGCTCCTCACACCACCAAACCCACCCCAACGTCTTCATCAACCGGAGAGCACTGATGCCAAATAACCCCAGATCTCCCATAAAACAGCCTGGCAGAGGAGCACCCAGCGGCTGAGCTTTGGCACCTCAAGGCACCGTCTCTGTATTGACACAGCATCATGAGGACACCACAGAGACCCAAAGCCACCATGTCCATGCCACTCCGCCCCAAAAACTCCTCCAGCACCACGTGCGTACTCCCTCCTGGTCAGGCACAGATGGGAAGAGACCCCTCATACCCGACCTCTCTCAATGCCTCTTGGCATTTGCCACTAAATAGATCAACATGAGAATGGGAGAGAGCTCTGGGAGGGACACACCAACCCAGGGACACCTGCACCATCCCCAGAAAACACCACAGCAGCCACAAACCTGCCACCTTCAGGTCCACTGTAGCTTCTCCATAAGAGGCAGCATCTTGCACAGTGCAGACGTACTGGCCATCATCAGAGGGTCTCAAGCCAGAGAGTCGCAAGTCCAGGCTCCCACTGGAGAGACCATCTCTGGACAACTCTGTCCTTCCAGCGTATTCCTCCATCTGCTCGCCATAGTGGTTCCCTCCGTTTCGGTAGAGGTGCACCGTTTCAGAGAATTGGTGCCGGATCCACCTGATCTCCAAGCTCTGAGCATCCACGCGTGGGGACAAGTGACACGGCAGCACGACGTCCTGCCCCACGGTGGCAAGGAGAGGTTGACCTGGTCCCACCACTCTGAACTCCGCTGGGTGACGGAGAAGGACACAGAGAGACAGAGATTGCACTCATGTTAATTTACGGGCATCGCATGGCAAGGGGCCAGCCTGGCGTGAGCGGTGCCTGCTCCATCCCATGGGTGTTGCTTTGCCCTCCCAGTGGCCCAAAGACACTGGAGAAACTGGAGAGGGAGGGGGAGAAGGAGAAGGAGAAGTAGGTTTCCTGGGGTGGGGTCCTGCTCCAGAAAGTTGTTCTGGGGGTGTTTCGGGGTGAAAGTTTTTTACCCCAAAAAATTACCCCCACCCTGAAAATGACCCCCACCTCACCCCAGCCAGCCCTGGTAGAAGGGACAAAGGCTTCGGGGGAGCACCACAGGGTGGGACTGAAGATGTCCCAGGGCAGTGGACATGTGGCATCACAAGACCAAAGGAAAGTGAAAGCAATGCACAGCTGAGCTCTTGGCTCAGCTCCTCCTGCCCCATGGCACCCCCCACGCCCCACATCTGCCACCCGGAGCATGATCAGCCCCCCCAGCCCTGCAGGATCCCTACCTGATCCCAGCTGGAGGAGGTGGAGAGTCAGGAAATGACCGAGGAAGCACCATGGGCTCGTGGGGAACCCCATCTGCTGCCGGAGCTGGAGAAGAGGGTGGGAAGGGAGGCAGAGGGAGGGCAAGGGGGGGTTACAGCCACCACGGAGGGGATGGGGAAGAAGGGCTGCACCTGCCCCCCCCACCACTCCAGATCCCATCAAACCACCTGCACCCTGACGTCGCAAGGAACCCATGGTCGAGGGCAGGACAGGATCCACGCGCGGCTCCCGGTGCATCCCCTCCTCTGCCCCACTGCCCTAACCAGGATTTACTCAAAATCCCTTCCAAAGACTTTAAATTCATTAAATATTTTAAATCCCCTGCGGAAAGGAAATTCACTCACCCGAGGTGTAGGAGTTGCACCCAACATCTCCAACCTTTACCCAGTTCCAGGGTGCAGTTTAAGGCTCCACCTCCCACGTCGTGAACTCAGGTTCTTCATCCAGAGATGATCCACATCAGCAATTCCAGAGTCATAAAAGTAAACACCAAGGGCAAAGCACCAAAGGGAACCCATCACCCTCCCCGTTCCTGGACAGGAGGGGGTGGAGGTGGCTTTTTCCAGGGCTGCACCTCTCCCCGCAGCCTGTGCTGGGGCAGAGACATTGGCGAGGTTTTGCACCCATAAATAAGTGGTTCTTTTTCCCCAAAAAGGGCTGGTTTTCCTGTGTACGGCCATTGTCAAAAGGAAGGAGCAAACCCCCAAGCAGACCACGATGAATCGCCACCTGTTCTGCCTCTGCTCCATCCATCTCTTGGGGGTTTTTATTGGTGTTTCAAGATATTTCTCTATTTGGGAAGAAAACTCAGCAGTCCATCGGTCCCAGGAACCAAAAAAAGGAGGAAAAGAACTGAAAATGAAGGATAGTAAGGTTTGTTTTGGGGGAATCATGTAAAGCTGAAAGCTTGGTTGTGATTTTTGGAGATGGCTGATGAGCCCAGCAGTGTCCCTGCAGCCCCACAACAGCCGGGAGCTTGTGGGGAGCGAGGAATGAGGGCACAAGATGGGATTGGGGGGGCTTTGAGTGTCGGGATACCCCAGCTGTACCCTGTCACCTAGGGGACCTCAGGTGCCTGGGGAGGACATGTCCCCTGCTGTCCCCAATGTCCCACCATATACATGGGGAGCTCATGTCCAAAGTAAGGGTTGCGAGGAGGTTCATGGGGAGCTGTACCCATAGCTCCCATAGGGGTAGGAACCAGGGGGGGTCATAGCCAGCTCCGGGGGGGTCCCTGGGGTCATCCCCAGATGTGGGGAGGGAGACCAGGGTGAGCCGCGAGGGGTGTCAGGAACCCGTACCCAGCCCTAGCGGGCGGGGGAATAAGGAGAAGGGGAGCTAAAGAGGGCCCATAACTTCCCGGGTTGGTGCAGCATGGGGGGGTTCCAGAGCCTGGTCCAGGCATCCTCCCCCCGTTACCCGCACAGCAGCATCACCTGGAGCGGATCCGGTTATCGGAACCTGCTCCGGTCATGGGAACTGACCCCGGCAGTCGGCAATTCCCAGTCTGAGCTTTGTTCTTGGTTCCCGCAGCCCCAGCCCCTTCCTGCGTGTCCCCCTGCCCCTTCCCACATCCTGCTGGGCTCAGCCACCCCCGGTCCCTGATCCAGGGCCACCCCCGGTCCCTGCAGCAGCGGCTGTCAATAACACGAAATATCACTGTAAAATAGCCCCGGGCTGGGAATTCCTTCCACTCTCAGAAGTTTCCTCTTCTGCGGCACCACCTAAAGCTCCTCTGGGACAAAGATGCTTCCACGTACGGAGCCAAAAATCCCCCAAATAAACAAAAAGGCACAGCCGTCTTCACCCAGTGCCCAACTGGGAAGGGAATTGGGTAGAGAAAAAGCAGTTTTCTTCAGAAGAGGGTCATGGGGGCAGGAGGATGCTCAGAGTTAGTGCAGTGTCGGGCAGAGCCCAGGGGATGCAAGGGGTTGTAAGGGGTTGCAAGAGGATCCAGAGGGGTCCAAGAGGGGTTCCCAAAGGTTGAAGAGGTTGCAAGGGGATCCAAGGGGATACAAGGGGTTCAAGGTGTTCCAAGCAGGGTTCTGAGTGGTACTGAGGGGATCCAAGGAGATCCAAGAGGTTCCAAAGGAACGGAGGGGATTGGAGAGAGTTCTGATTGGAATCCGAGGGGATCCAAGAGGTGCCAAGGGGTTCCAAGGAGTTTCAAGTGGATCCAAGAAGATGCAAGAGGGTTCAAGGAGTCAAAGAGATTCAAGGGGATGGAAGAGGGTCGAAGGGGATCCAAGAGATTCCAAGGGGTTCTAAGGGGGTTGAAAGGGTTGCAAGGGCATCCGAGGGGATACAAGGGGTTGAGGGTGTTCCATGGGGCTTCCAAGAGGTTCCAAGGGGATCCAAGGGGTTCCAGGAGAGTCCATGACAGTCGAAGAGGTCCCTTGCCCCTCAGCATGTTTTAACCCCAGCCAGCAGCTCCTTCACTCCACCTCCAAACTCCCCCACCAGGGTGGAGAGGAGAGGGAGAAAAGGAGGGGAAAACACCTCATGGGTTGGAATAAAGAGAACACTTTAAGACAACAGTTACGGTAGGGTAAAATAACATTATTAATCGTAAAATAATATACAAAATAAAGGGATACAACACCAGTTGCCCTCAGCACCTGAGGACTGATTGCCCAGCCCATCCCCAGCAGCAACTGAGTGTCCCAGCCCCCCAACAGCCCCCGTTTCTATCCCCAGCAAGATGTCTGTGGGGTGGAATATCCCTTTGGCTGCCTCGTCCTGGCCGTGCTCCCTCTCGGCTGTGAGGGGAAGCTGGAAAAGCCCTTGACTGATGTGAACATTTCTCAGCCACGTATATAATCATGTGTGACCAACAGCATTCTCACACTAAATCCTAAACGGAGCCGATACTAGAAAAAATATTAACTCCATCAAAGTTGAAACGAAGACAACCTCCCCCTGTTCAGAGCCTCTCAGCACCAGGGGGACCCCACAGCAGCCCCTTTCCCCTGTCCCTCACTCCCCCTCTGATCCCTGGGCTGGGGCAGGGCAAGGAGAGACATCTCCTGCAGGGTTCAGGAGAGGAGAGCAGGGAATCTCTGGAGAAGGACAGGGTCTGCTGGAGGCTGTGATGTGCATGGAAGTGGGGCTGAGACTCGGGGGGGAGCTGCCCGTGAGGCACAGCTGGATTTCCTCTGTCTCCACCCAAAACCAGGGGCGCAGGGTCTCCCCATGGAATGAGGCTGGTGGGAAAGTGAAGATCTCAATCCAAGTGTTGGCGTTGATGAAAGTCACCAGCCCCCGTGTGCAGTCCAGAGAGACCCAGATCCTCCTGGGGACCGGGGACAGGGACAGGGACAGGATGTTGCGAGGAGAGCTGAGCGCCTTGAACTGCCCTTTATAGTGCCAAACTGCCCAGACCCCTTCTTCAGGGCTCCAGAACACTTTCCTCTTCCTCTCCACGGACTCTCTGGCCACCCCAACACCCCACCATGAATCACCTCCCACCTCCCCCTTCACCTCCACCTCCCAGCAGTGCTTCCCCTCACGGAACCTCTCCTGGCCCAGCACACAGCACCAACAACTAAATGTCTCAGGGTTGTTGGGCAGGTTCAGCTGTGTGTGCCGCCATCTCACACTTCTCAAATCCTCCGACAGGATAAGCTGTGGATGAGCAGTGTTTGGATCCAGGGTCACCACATCTGCAGGGGACAAGAGGAGCCAGCGCATCAGCGCTCAGTCCTGGGCAGGTTTCACCACCCCGGGGCCAGGATGTGCCCCATGGCGCAGTAGACTGGGCAACTCCTTCCTTCTCTCCATCCCCACCATGGCCACTGCTGAGTTCAGTCCAATGGGAAGAGGCCCTGGTGGGACCTTGGAGGAAGACGGCACCTCTGGGGCACCACGGTGTAACTCAGAACAGGGTGGTATAGCAAGAAAACGGGGTGAGATCCAGCCCAGTGCTGTGGTCTGGGGGGTCTGAGTCACCAACATGCCCAGGCATGGCCAGTCCCTTCACTGGACAGCCCAGTTACACCTCGCACAGAGGGAAAGGGAGAAGAACCACCCATAAAACAACATAAAATTAAAAAAAAAAAATACAGATTACCTGGATTTTCAGGAAGCAGAAACTTTCTCCAAGCTACAAGGAGAGACAAGAGCAGGTCATGTCCCATGGCCAGTCCGCAGTGGCTCTGGTCAGGGGAGAGGGTCCAGCCCTGCTCTGGTGTCCCGGAGCTGCCCACCCCCCACAGACACATCCCCGTGGGGTTTGAACGGACCCAGGGATGCAGGGATGGAGAGGAAGGGCAAGAGGGGAAAGGTCCGAGCACAGAGCACCTGGGAGAGGACATTGAGCCAGGAGGAACTCATGGAGACTCACCCAGTGCTGCATCTCGTTGCTCTGAAAGGAAAACCAGAAGCAATGAGTGATCAGAGCGGACAGCTTCTCAACCCCTGGCAGGAGAGGGTAGAGCTCGGATTGAGCCCAAACTCCTTCTCTTTGGGGAACGGGAAAAGTCCCCTTGGTCCACAGGGGGGCATCCCTGCACTCCCATCCCCACCCCAGCGCACCCAGGCACTCCGCAGTTAGGCCTGTCTTAAGCAGAGATTTCAGGCTCAGCTTCATTTAAGCTCACTCAGTACTCCTCCCCACTGCTTCCCATGAGTCAGGACACCTCCCGTGCCCAGTTCCCAACCCCAGTGCTCTCCAGTCCCCTTCTGGGCTCCATCAACCCACATCAATGACCACAGAAACATCAAGAACCATGCAAAGACACATCCCTTCGTGGGGGCTCCTTTCTCAGGAGGCTTTGCTGGTGGCAGGGGACAGAAGGACTCACCCAGTTCTCTGGACTGCACCACTGGAAAGCAAAGGCAGAGGAAGAGGAGGTCAGGAGAGCAGCTGCTTCATCACTGGGACCATCTCCCCAGGGTCCCTTGGACCTTCCCACCAGCCAGATGCTCTGCCCATTCTCCCTCTCCTCCCACCCACACCCCGTATCCTTGTACCCATCCTTCCTTTGCCCAAAGAGCTTCCTTAATGAAGGCAAAACCTTATGGTGATGCAAACTCACCTTTCCTTCGGAAGAGATAAGCACTGAGGGCAGTTGACACCACTGAAACCAGGAGGAACACCCCCAGAGCTGCCATCCAGGGACGGGCATTGTGGAAAAAGGGAGCTGAGAAATAAAACAACATCAGGAAAAGGCCCTCCTTGACTTCCTGCACCCCCTGATGTTCTTTCACCCCCCCTGAGATCAAACCCCCCCAAGCAGTGTGGCCAACCCCAGCCCTGCTGCCATCCTGCACCTGAGATGTGCAGGGACGACGCCTCCTCCTGCTCCAGGCGGCTGTTCCTCACCACGCACGACACTTTCCCCTCTCCCTTCCCGCTCACAACGATGACATCTTGGATCTCAAAGAGGCCCCTCTCGTCAGGGGAACGTCTCTGGGAGACCGAGGGGAGATGCTGCCCACCGGCATCCTTCCACAGCAGCTCCGGTGGCGGGTACCAGCCGGCCGATCGACACACCACCCGGATGCCTCCGTCCTCGTAAGCCTCCAGAGAGAGGAGAGGGACAGAGCCCATGGCTGGGGGAAGAGCCCGGGAAGGCCCTGAGTTAGGGATGGACCCAGCTCAAAGGCCAAGACCAAACCCCATGCCAGACACATCACAGGGTGCCCAGGGGGCTGTGGGGCCGGCCACGTGCTCCTCACACTGCCAATCCCACCCCAACATCTGCATCAACCGGAGAGCACTGATGCCAAATGACCCCAGATCTCCCATAAAACAACCTGGCAGAGGACCATCAAGCAGCCAAGCTTTGGCAGCATCTCTGCACCAACACAGTATCATGAGGACACCATAGAAACCCAAAGCCACCGCGTCTGTGCTGCTCTGCCACAAAAACTCCTCCAGCACCACGGAGCCTGGCCAGGCATGGATGGGAAGAGCCTCCTCATGCCTAACCTCTTTCAACAGCTCCTGGCCTTTGGCACTGAATGGATGAACGTGAGGATGGGACAGAGCTCTGGGAGGGACACACCAACCCAGGGACACCTGAAAAATCCCCAGAAACACCATAGGGGCCACAAACCTGACACCTCCAGCTCCACCATAGCTTCTGCATAAGAGGCAGCATCTCGCACAGTGCAGACGTACTGGCCATCATCAGAGGGTCTCAAGCCAGAGATTCGCAAGTCCAGGCTCCCACTGGAGAGACCATCTCTGGCCAACTCTGTCCTTCCAGCGTATTCCTCCATCTGCTCGCCATACCGGTCCTCTCCATTTCGGTAGATGTGCACCGTTTCAGAGAATTGGTGCTGGATCCACCTGATCTCCAAGCTCCGAGCATCCACGCGTGGGGACAAGTGACACGGCAGCACAACGTCCTGCCCCACGGTGGCAAGGAGAGGTTGACCTGGTCCCACCACTCTGAACTCCGCTGGGTGACGGAGAAGGACACAGAGAGACAGAGATTGCACTCATGTTAATTTACGGGCATCGCATGGCAAGGGGCCAGCCTGGCATGAGCGATGCCCGCTCCATCCATAGGCATTGCTTTGCTGTCCCAGTGGCCCAAAGACACTGGAGAAACTGGAGAGGGAGGGGGAGAAGAAGAAGGAGAAGTAGGTTTCCTGGGGTGGGGTCCTGCTCCAGAAAGTTGTTCTGGGGGTGTTTCGGGGTGAAAGTTTTTCACCCCAAAAAATTACCCCCACCCTGAAAATGACCCCCACCTCACCCCAGCCACCCCTGGTAGAAGGGACAAAGGCTTTGGGGGAGCACCACAGGGTGAGACTGAAGATGTCCCAGGGCAGTGGACGTGGCATCACAAGACCAAGGGAAAGTGAAAGCAATGCACAGCTGAGCTCTTGGCTCAGCTCCTCCTGACCCACAGCATCCCCCCATGCCCCACATCTGCCACCCGGAGCACGATCAGCCCCCCCAGCCCTGCAGGATCCCTACCTGATCCCAGCTGGAGGAGGTGGAGAGTCAGGAAATGACTGAGCAGGCACCATGGGCTCGTGGGGAACCCCATCTGCTCCCGGAGCTGGAGAAGAGGGTGGGAAGGGAGGCAGAGGGAGGGCAAGGGGGGTTACAGCCACCACGGAGGGGATGGGGAAGAAGGGCTGCACCTGCCCCCCACACCACTCCAGAAATCCCACCAAACCACCTGCACCCTGACGTCGGAAGGAACCCTTGGTCGAGGGCAGGAGGGGATCCACGCTTGGCTCCCGGTGCATCCCCTACTCTGCCCCACTGCCCTAACCAGCATTTACTTGAAATCCCTAACAAGATTTTAAGTGAACTTAAGTATTATTAATCCCCTGTGGAAAGAAAATTCACTCACCCGAGGTGTAGGAGCTGCACCCAACATCTCCAACCTTTGCCTGGTTCCAGGGTCCAGAATTCTCAGGGGCGGTTTAAGGCTCCACCTCCCATGTTGTTGTGAGCTCGGGTTCTTCATCCAGAGATGATCCACATCAGCAATTCCACAGTCATAAAAGTAAACACCAAGGGCAAAGCACCAAAGGGAACCCATCACCCTCCCCGTTCCTGGATGGGAGGGGCTGGAGGTGGCTTTTTCCAGGGCCGGGCCTCTCCCAGCAGCCTGTGCTGGGACAGAGACATTGGCGAGGTTTTGCACCCATAGATAAGTGGTTCTTTTTCCCCAAAAAGGGCTGAATTTCCTGTACGGCCATTGTCACAAAGGAAGGAGCAAACCCTCAAGCAGACCACGATGAATCGTCCACCTGTGCTGCCTCTGCTCCATCCATCTCTTGAGGTTTTTATTGGTGTTTCAAGATATTTGCCTATTTGGGAAGAAAACTCAGCAGTCCATCGGTCCCAGGAACCAAAAAAAGGAGGAAAAGAACTGAAAATGAAGGATAATAAGGTTTGTTTTGGGGGGATCATGTAAAGCTGAAAGCTTGGTTGTGATTTTTGGAGATGGCTGATGAGCCCAGCAGTGTCCCTGCAGCCCCACAACAGCCGGGAGCTTGTGGGGAGCGAGGAATGAGGGCACAAGATGGGATTGGGGGGGCTTTGAGTGTCGGGATACCCCAGCTGTACCCTGTCACCTAGGGGACCTCAGGTGCCTGGGGAGGACGTGTCCCCTGCTGTCCCCAATGTCCCACCATATACATAGGGAGCCCATGTCCAAAGTAAGGGTTGCGAGGAGGTTCATGGGGAGCTGTACCCATAGCTCCCATAGGGGTAGGAACCAGGGGGGGTCATAGCCAGCTCCGGGGGGGTCCCTGGGGTCATCCCCAGATGTGGGGAGGGGGACCAGGGTGAGCCGCGAGGGGTGTCAGGAACCCGTACCCAGCCCTAGCGGGCGGGGGAATAAGGAGAAGGGGAGATAAAGAGGGCCCATAACTTCCCGGGTTGGTGCAGCATGGGGGGGTTCCAGAGCCTGGTCCAGGCATCCTCCCCCCGTTACCCGCACAGCAGCATCACCTGGAGCGGATCCGGTTATCGGAACCTGCTCCGGTCATGGGAACTGACCCCGGCAGTCGGCAATTCCCAGTCTGAGCTTTGTTCTTGGTTCCCGCAGCCCCAGCCCCTTCCTGCGTGTCCCCCTGCCCCTTCCCACATCCTGCTGGGATCAGTCACCCCCGGTCACCGATCCAGGGCCACCCCCGGTCCCTGCAGCAGCGGCTGTCAATAACACGAAATATCACTGTAAAATAGCCCCGGGCTGGGAATTCCTTCCACTCTCAGAAGTTTCCTCTTCTGCGGCACCACCTAAAGCTCCTCTGGGACAAAGATGCTTCCACGTAAGGAGCCAAAAATCCCCCAAATAAACAAAAAGGCACAGCCGTCTTCACCCAGTGCCCAACTGGGAAGGGAATTGGGTAGAGAAAAAGCAGTTTTCTTCAGAAGAGGGTCATGGGGGCAGGAGGATGCTCAGAGTTAGTACAGTGTCGGGCAGAGCCCAGGGGATGCAAGGGGTTGTAAGGGGTTGCAAGAGGTTCCAGAGGGGTCCAAGAGGGGTTCCGGGGGGTTGAAGGGGTTGCAAAGGGGTCCGAGGGGATACAAGGGGTTCAAGGTGTTCCAAGCAGGGTTCCGAGTGGTACCGAGGGGATCCAAGAGGATCCAAGAGGTTCCAGGGGACCGGAGAGGATTGGAGGGTGTTCCAAGTGGAATGCGAGGGCATCCAAGAGGTGCCAAGGGGTTCCAAGGAGTTTCAAGGGGATCCAAGAAGATGCAAGAGGGTTCAAGGAGTCAAAGAGATTCAAGGGGATGGAAGGGGGTCGAAGGGGATCCAAGAGATTCCAAGGGGTTCTAAGGGGGTTGAAAGGGTTGCAAGGGCATCCGAGGGGATACAAGGGGTTCAGGGTGTTCCATGGGGCTTCCAAGAGGTTTCAAGGGGATTCAAGGGGTTCCAGGAGAGTCCATGACAGTCGAAGAGGTCCCTTGCCCCTCAGCATGTTTTAACCCCAGCCAGCAGCTCCTTCACTCCACCTCCAAACTCCCCCACCAGGGTGGAGAGGAGAGGGAGAAAAGGAGGGGAAAACACCTCATGGGTTGGAATAAAGAGAACACTTTAAGACAGCAGTTACGGTAGGGTAAAATAACATTATTAATGGTAAAAAAATATACAAAATAAAGGGATACAACACCAGTTGCCCTCAGCACCTGAGGACTGATTGCCCAGCCCATCCCCAGCAGCGATGGAGTGTCCCAGCCCCCCAGCAGCCCCCGTTTCTATCCCCAGCAGGATGTCTGTGGGGTGGAATAGACCTTTGGCCATCTCGTCCTGGCCGTGCTCCCTCTCGGCTGCGAGGGGAAGCTGGAAAAGCCCTTGACTGATGTGAACATTTCTCAGCCACGTATATAATCATGTGTGATGAACGTCATTCTCACACTAAATCCAAAATGTAGCTGATACTGGAAAGAAAGCTAACTCCATTAAAGCTGAAATGAGGACACTCCCTCCTGCTCAGAGCCTCCCAGCACCAGGGGGGGGACCCCACAGCAGCCCCTGCCCCTCACTCCCCCTCTGCTCCCTCGGCTGCGGCAGGGCAGAGAGGGACATCTCCTGCAGGGTCCAGGAGAGGAGAGCGGGTAGTCTCTGGAGAAGAGCAAAGTCTGCTGGGGGCTGTTGTGGGTATGGAAGTGGGGCTGAGACTTTGGTGGGTGCTGTCCCTGAGGCACAGGTGAGTTTTACTTGTCTCCACTTGAAACCAGGGGCGCAGGGTCTCCCCGTGGAATGAGGCTGGTGGGAAAGTGAAGATCTCGCCCCCGGTGTCAGCATTGAAGAAAGTCACCAGCCCCCGTGTGCAGTCCAAACAGACCCAGATCCTCCTCGGGACCAGGGACAGGATGGTGGGAGGAGAGGTGAGAGCCATGAACTTCCCTCCCCAGTGCCAAACCGCCCAGATCCCTTCTGCAGGGTTCAGTGACACTCTCCTATTCCACTCCACGAACTCTCTGGCCACCCCAACAGCCCACCATGAATCACCTCCCACCTCCCCCTTCACCTCCACCTCCCAGCAGTGCCTCCCCTCACAGAACCTCTCCTGGCCCAGCACACAGCGCCAGTAAATACATCTCTCAGGGGTGTCGGACAGGTTCCACCATGTGGTTCCACATCTCACACTTCTCAAGTCCTTTGACAGGATAAGCATTGGATGAGCCATGTTTGGATCCAGGGTCACCACATCTGCAGGGAACAGGAGGAGCCGGAGCATCAGCTCTCAGTCCTGGTCAGGTTTCACCACCCCAGGGCCAGGATCTGCCCCGCAGGGCAGGAGACTGGGCATCTCCTTCCTCCTTTCCATCCCCACCATGGCCACGGCCAAGCTCACTACAGTGGGAAGAGGCCCTGGTGGGACCTTGGAGGCAGATGGAACCTCTAGGGCACCACGGTGTAACTCAGAACAGGTTGGAACAGCAAGAAAACGGGGTGAGATCCACCCCAGTGCCAATTCGGGGGACCTGAGTCACCAACACGCCCAGGCATTGCCAGTCCCTTCACTGGACAGCCCAGTCACACCTCGCACAGACGGAAAGGGAGAAGAACCACCCATAAAACAACATAAATTAATTTTAAAAAATCCACATTACCTGGATTCTCAGGAAGCAAAAACTTTCTCCAAGCTACAAGGAGAGATAAGAGCAGGTCACATCCCATGGCCGGTCCCCAGTGGCTCTGGTCAGGGGAGAGGGTCCAGCCCTGCTCTGGTGTCCCAGAGCTGCCCACCCCCCACAGACACATCCCCTCAGGGATTGCTCGGACCAAGGGACGCAGGGATGAAGAGGAAGGGCAAGAAGGGAAAGGGCCGAGCACAGAACACCGAGGGGAGGACATCAAGCCAGGAGGAGCTCACAGAGACTCACCCAGTGCTGCGGCTCGATTCTCTGGAAAGGAAAAAAAAGAAATCAATGAGTGATCAGAGGGGACAGCTTCTCACCCCATGGCGTGAGCAGGCAGAGCTCGGGTTGAGCCCAAATTCCTTCTCTTTGGGGAACGGGAAAAGCCTCCTTGGTCCACAGGGGGGCGTCCCTGCACTCCCATCCCCACCCCAGCGCACCCAGGCACTCTGCAGTTACGCCTGACTTAAGCAGAGATTTCAGGCTCAGCTTCATTTAAGCTCACTCAGTACTCCCTGCTTCTTCCCATGAGTCAGGACACCTCCCGTGCCCAGTTCCCAACCCCAGTGCTCTCCAGTACCCTTCTGGGCTCCATCAACCCACATCAATGACCACACAAACATCAAGAACCATGCAAAGACATATCCCTTTCGTGAGGTCTCCTTTCGCAGGAGGCTTTGCTGGTGGCAGGGACCAGAAGGACTCACCCAGTTCTCTGGACTGCACCACTGGAAAGCAAAGGCAGAGGAAGAGGAGGTCAGGACAACAGCTGCTTCATCATTGGGACCATCTCCCCAGGGTCTCTTGGACCTTCCCACCAGCAAGATGCTCTGCCCGTGCTCCCTCTCCTCCCACCCACAACCTGTGTCCTTGTCCCCATTCTTCCTTTGCCAAAAGACCACAAAACCTGTTCTGACACAACTCTGATCCTGTTCTGTGTACGTCCATGGGCCTCACTCCACCCCGAGCCCCTCCACTCCATCCCCCCCACCACAAACTCACCTTTCCTTCGGAAGAGATAAACAATGACACCAAAACACATCAGTAAAAGCAGGAGGAGCACACCCAGAGCTGCCATCCAGGGACGGGCATTGTGGAAAAAGGGAGCTGAGAAACAAAAAAAACATCAGGAAAAGTCCTCATTTTACACTCCCCTGTGTGAGGAGAAGAAAAAAGCCAAAACAACCCCAAAGTTCCAGCTCCTAAAGCCTTGTGCTTGGAGCCCTGGGCTCAAGGAGACATCCTCCTCCCCATCCCATGGACACCCCAAAGCTCCCCTGAAGCACACCAGGCTCAGGTGATCTCCTACGCTAAAACTCACCTGTGGGTGCAACCCCTTCCCCTTCCCGTACCCCCCGCATGTTTCTCCAGCCCCCTGAGATCAAACCCCCCCAAACAGCGCGGCCAACCCCAGCCCTGCTGCCATCCTGCACCTGAGATGTGCAGGGATGACACCTCCTCCTGCTCCAGGCGGCTGTTCCTCACCACGCACGACACATTCCCCTCTCCCTTCCCGCTCACAACGATGACATCTTGGATCTCAAAGAGGCCCCTCTTGTCAGGGGAACGTCTCTGGGAGACCGAGGGGAGATGCTGCCCACCGGCATCCTTCCACAGCAGCTCCGGTGACGGGTACCAGCCGGCTGATCGACACATCACCCGGATGCCTCCGTCCTCGTAAGCCTCCAGAGAGAGGAGAGGGACAGAGCCCATGGCTGGGGGAAGAGCCCAGGGTTGCCCTGAGTTAGGGATGGACCCAGCTCAAAGGCCAAGAACCCCATGCCAGACACATCAGAGGGTGCCCAGGTGGCTGTAGGGCCGGCCACATGCTCCTCACACCACCAAACCCACCCCAACGTCTGCATCAACTGGAGAGCACTGATGCCAAATAACCCCAGATCTCCCATAAAACAGCCTGGCAGAGGAGCACCCAGCGGCTGAGCTTTGGCACCTCAAGGCACCGTCTCTGCATTGACACAGCATCATGAGGACACCACAGAGACCCAAAGCCACCATGTCCATGCCACTCTGCCCCAAAAACTCCTCCAGCACCACGTGCGTACTCCCTCCTGGTCAGGCACGGATGGGAAGAGACCCCTCATACCCGACCTCTCTCAATGCCTCTTGGCATTTGCCACTAAATAGATCAACATGAGAATGGGAGAGAGCTCTGGGAGGGACACACCAACTCAGGGACACCTGGAAAATCCCCAGAAAACACCATAGAGGCCACAAACCTGACACCTCCAGCTCCACCATAGCTTCTGCATAAGAGGCAGCATCTTGCACAGTGCAGATGTACTGGCCATCATCAGAGGGTCTCAAGCCAGAGAGTCGCAAGTCCAGGCTCCCACTGGAGAGACCATCTCTGGACAACTCTGTCCTTCCAGCGTATTCCTCCATCTGCTCGCCATAGTGGTTCCCTCCGTTTCGGTAGAGGTGCACCGTTTCAGAGAACTGGTGCCGGATCCACCTGATCTCCAAGCTCCGAGCATCGATGCGTGGGGACAAGTGACACGGCAGCACAACGTCCTGCCCCACGGTGGCAAGGAGAGGTCGACCTGGTCCCACCACTCTGAACTCCGCTGGGTGACGGAGAAGGACACAGAGAGACGAAGATTACACTCATGTTAATTTACAGGCATCACATGGCAAGGGGCCAGCCTGGCATGAGCGGTGCCCGCTCCATCCCACAGGCGTTGCTTTGTCCTCCCAGTGTCACGCAGACACTGGAGAAACAGGAGAGGGAGGGGGAGAAGGAGAAGGAGAAGTAGGTTTCCTGGGGTGAGGTCCTGCTCCAGAAAGTTGTTCTGGGGCTGTTTCGGGGTGAAAGTTTTTTACCCCAAAAAATTACCCCCACCCTGAAAATGACCCCCACCTCACCCCAGCCAGCCCTGGAAGAAGGGACAAAGGCTTTGGGGGAGCACCACAGGGTGGGACTGAAGATGTCCCAGGGCAGTGGACATGTGGCATCACAAGACCAAGGGAAAGTGAAAGCAATGCACGGCCGAGCTCTTGGCTCAGCTCCTCCTGCCCCACGGCACCCCCCCCCCACCCCACATCTGCCACCCGGAGCAGGATCAGCCCCCCCAGCCCTGCAGGATCCCTACCTGATCCCAGCCGGAGGAGGTGGAGAGTCAGGAAATGACTGAGCAGGCACCATGTGCTCGTGGGGAACCCCATCTGCTGCCGGAGCTGGAGAAGAGGGTGGGAAGGGAGGCAGAGGGAGGGCAAGGGGGGGTTACAGCCACCGCGGAGGGGATGGGGAAGAAGGGCTGCACCTGCCCCCCACACCACTCCAGAAATCCCATCAAACCACCTGCACCCTGACATCGGAAGGAACCCTCGGTCGAGGGCAGGACAGGATCCACACGCGGCTCCCGGTGCAGCCCCTGCTCTGCCCTACTGCCCTAACCAGGATTTACTCAAAATCCCTTCCAAAGACTTTAAATTCATTAAATATTTTAAATCCCCTGTGGAAAGGAAATTCACTCACCTGAAGTGTAGGAGCTGCACCCAACATCTCCAACCTTTACCCAGTTCCACGGTGCGGTTTAAGGCTCCACCTCCCACATCGTGAACTCAGGTTCTTCACGCAGAGATGATACGCATCAGCAAGTCCAGAGTCATAAAAGTAAACACCAAGGGCAAAGCACCAAAGGGAACCCATCACCCTCCCCGTTCCTGGACAGGAGGGGGTGGAGGTGGCTTTTTCCAGGGCTGCACCTCTCCCCGCAGCCTGTGCTGGGGCAGAGACTTCGGTGAGGTTTTGCAACCATAAATAAGCGGGGTTTTTTCCCCAAAAGTGCTGATTTTCCTGTGTACAGCCATTGTCACAAAGGAAGGAGCGAATTCCCAACCAGACCATGACGGATCGTCCACCAGCCCGGGTTCTGTTCCATCCATCTCTTGGGGGTTTTTATTGGTGTTTCAGGACATTTGTATTCAGGAGGAAAACTCGGCAGCCTATCAGTCCCAGGAACCAAAAAAAAGTGAAAAAGAACAGAAAATGAAGGATAATAATGATTTTTTGGGAGGCATCTTGTGGAGCTGAGAGCTTGGTTGTGATTTTTGGACATGCCGGAGGAGACCAACAGTGTCCCTGCAGCCCCACAACAGCTGGAAGCTTGTGGAGAGCTGGGAACGAGGGGACAAGATGGGGGGGGGGGGGGCTTCAAGTGTCGGGACAGCCCAGCTGTGCCCTGTCACCGTGGGGACATCACATCATCACATCCCTGGGGACAACATGTCCCCTACTGTCCCCAATGTCCCACCTTCTGCATTGGGAGACCATGCTCAAAATAAGGGGTGGAGGAGGGTTTTGGGGGGGGCGCTGTACCCACAGAAAGGGGGGGGGAACACATCAGGGGGTGTCATACCCAGCTCTGGGGGGGTCCCTGGGGTCATCCCCAGATGTGGGGAGGGAGACCAGGACAAGCTCCTGTCCCAGTTTGAGGTAAAAGAGAACCAACTTTCCATTGAGTAATTCTACTTCTCAGCTCGGCCTCGTCCAGGGAGCGGAGGGGACAGGAGGGGGGACCCCAAACTGACCAAGGGGGTGTTCCATCCCATCTCCCCCACGCTCCGTACAAAAGCCGAGGGATCAAAGGGGCAGCTCTTTCTCCAGTGGTTGACGTCCGAGATGGACCCTGTTCATCTCCTTTTGATCCCAATCCCTGCATTCCTGATCCCGGAGCCGGAATCCAGTTCCCACCCATTGCTGAGTCCAGCCTGGGGCTTCCCCAGTGCCTGACGGTGACGTCATCTTGGGAGATTGATACAGTTTTGTAGATACTGTATCTATTTCGTTCCTTTCCTTTTCATTTTGTTATTAATATCTCATTAAAGTAGTTTAGTTCCTGCTCAACTCGGGAATCTCTTTCTCTCTCCTCCTCCTCTGCCAGGAACGAGAGGTGGGGGGAGAGCATCTCTCACCGTCATGGGCCATTTTGGCCTCAACCTGAAATTTACCCTAAATCCCTTCTTCTGGGTTTCTGGTAGGAAAAAATAGAAATAAGGAAGGGAAAAGACCTGCATTTGGGTGAGGACGTTGCAATTAGAGCTTGGTTGTGATTTTTGGACATGGCAGAGTAGCCCAGCAGTGTCCCTGCAGCCCCACAACAGCCAGGAGCACGTGGGGAGCCAGGGACGAGGGGACAAGATGGGTTGGGGGGGGCTTTGAGTGTCGGGACACCCCAGCTGTGCCCTGTCACCTTGGGGACATCAGATCCCCGGGGAGGACGTGTCCCCTGCTGTCCCCAGTGTCCCATCTACACCCACACCCAAAATAAGGGGGGGAGTGTGTGTGGGGGTGGGCTGTACCCACAGCTGGGGGTGGGTACAGGGGTGTCAGGGGGGGCCATAACCAGTTCTGGGGGGGGCTTTAAGTGTCGGGACACCCCAGCTGTGCCCTGTCACCTTGGGGACATCAGATCCCCGGGGAGGACGTGTCCCCTGCTGTCCCCAGTGTCCCATCTACACCCACACCCAAAATAAGGAGGGGGGGGGGGGGCTGTACCCACAGCTGGGGGTGGGTACAGGGGTGTCAGGGGGGGCCATAACCAGTTCTGGGGGGGGCTTTGAGTGTCGGGACACCCCAGCTGTGCCCTGTCACCTTGGGGACATCAGATGCCTGGGAAGGACGTGTCCCCTGCTGTCCCCAGTGTCCCATCTACACCCACACCCAAAATAGGGGGGGGGGGGGCCTGTACCCACAGCTGGGGGTGGGTACAGGGGTGTCAGGGGGGGCCATAACCAGTTCTGGGGGGGGGGCTTTGAGTGTCGGGACACCCCAGCTGTGCCCTGTCACCTTGGGGACATCAGATCCCCGGGGAGGACGTGTCCCCTGCTGTCCCCAGTGTCCCATCTACACCCACACCCAAAATAGGGGGGGGGGGGGCCTGTACCCACAGCTGGGGGTGGGTACAGGGGTGTCAGGGGGGGCCATAACCAGTTCTGGGGGGGGGGCTTTGAGTGTCGGGACACCCCAGCTGTGCCCTGTCACCTTGGGAACATCAGATCCCCGGGGAGGACGTGTCCCCTGCTGTCCCCAGTGTCCCATCTACACCCACACCCAAAATAAGGGGGGGTGTGTGGGGGGGGGGTGGGCTGTACCCACAGCTGGGGGTGGGCACGGGGGTGTCGGGGGGGGGGGCCGTACCCACCTTTGGGGGTCCTGGGGACTGTACCCAGCCCCGGGGGGGGGGGGTCCAGGAGGAGCTGGGGTGGGGGGAGTGAAGAGGAGGAGGGAGGACCCAAAGCGCCCCCCCCCCCGCCCCCCCACCAAGTTTGCAGGAGCAGGGAGGTCCCATTTCCAGCCCCAGATATCCTCAAAAGCCCAGGGTCCCATCCTCGTGCAAAGCCCCGTCCTCGTGCGAGATGCTCACGCGACGCCACGTCCTCGTGCAAAGCCCCAGCCTCGTGCAATGCCCTTGTGCAAGGTCCCCAGGTGAGGCCTCATCCTCATGCAAAGCCCCGTCCTCGTGCAAGATGCTCACGCGATGCTGCGTCCTCGTGCAAAGCCCCAGCCTCGTGCAAGGCCCTCGTGCAAGGTCCCCAGGCGGGGCCTCATCCTCATGCAAGGCCCCATCCTCATGTGAAGCCTCATCCTCGTGCAAGATGCTCACGCGATGCTGCGTCCTCGTGCAAAGCTCCAGCTTCGTGCAAGGCCCTCGTGCAAGGTTCCCAGGTGAGGCCTCATCCTCATGCAAGGCCCCATCCTCGTGTGAAGCCCCGTCCTCATGCAAGGCCCTCGTGCAAGGCCGCATCCTTGTGCGACATCCCATCTTCCCGAGGCCCCATCCTCGTGCAAAACCTCATCCTCATGGAAGGCCCCATCCTAGTGCAAGGCCCCATCCTCGTGTAAAGCCCCATCCTCGTGCAAGGCCCCATCTGCTGCTTAGGTCCTGTCCTTCTATGAGACCCCATCCTCGTGCAAGGCCTCATTATCACACAAGGCCCCATCCTTGTGTGAGGCACCATCACCTCCAAGGTCCCAACCTTGTGCAAGGCCCCATTCTCATATAAAGCCCCATCCTCGTGCAAGGCCCTGTCCTTGTGTGAGGCACCATGCAAGGTCATGCCCTTGTGCAAAGCCCTTGTGTGAGGCGCCACCCTCGTGCAAGGCCCCATCCTCGTGCAAGGCTCCGTCCTTCTATGAGATCCTGTCCTCGTGCGAGGCCTTATCCTCGTGTGAGGCCCCCATGACAGGTCATGCCCTCGTGCAAAGCCCTTGTGTGAGGCGCCATCCTCGTGCAAAGCCCCATCCTTGCACCACACCCCGTCCTCGTGCGAGGCTCCACCCCCCGTCACACAGAGCCAGGCGAGTGTCACTTGTGTCACCAACGTCACTTTTATTCCTCTCCCCCCACCCTTCTCACTTCTTCTTGGAGACACCGACGGTGCGGCCCCGCCGGCCGGTGGTCTTGGTGTGCTGGCCTCGCACGCGCAGCCTGGGGGGGGGACGGGGGACACGAGCGGCGTCAGGGACATTGTCCCCAAGTGCCACCTCCCCCCCGTCCCCTCCAGTGTCCCCAACATCCCCCCACAATGTCCCCAAACCCCCTCATCACCCCTAGAAGTGCCACAGCCCCCCCCTTGCACGCATGGCCTGGGGGGGACACCAAAGCCACCTCACTGACCCTGTCCCCAAGTGCCACCTCCCCCGGTGTCCCCGTGTCCCCAAGACCCCTTGGTGTCCCCAAGACACCCCTAGTGTCCCCAAGACCCCTGATCGCCCCCAGAAGTGCCACAGCCCCCTCACACGCACGGCCCTGGAGGGGGGAACGACACACCACGGTGGTCTCAGGGACCCCGTCTCCAAGTGCCACCTCCCGCCATGTCCCCACATCCCTCCCTGCCGTGCCCCTGTGTCCCCCCCTGGTGTCCCCAACCCCCCTCAATGTCCCCAAGCCCCTCCTCACCCCCAGAAGTGCCGCAGCCCCCGATGCGCCCGGATTTTCTTCAGCCGCTCCAAATCCTCTCGCAGTTTATTGTCCAAGCCGTTGGCCAGCACCTAGGGGAAGAGGGGACACGGGGGGACGTCAGGGGACACAAGGGGACATCAGGGGACATGGGGGGACATCGGGGAGGTGTCCCTCCCCCTCACCTGGCTGTACTTCCCGTCCTTCACGTCCTTCTGTCTGTTGAGGAACCAGTCGGGGATCTTGTACTGCCGGGGGTTCTGCATGATGGTGATCACCCGCTCCACCTGCAGGGACAGGTTGGGTGACACCCCCGGGATGTCCCCAAACCCCCCCAGGATGTCCCCAACCCCCTTGAGATATCCCCAATCTCCCCCGAGATGTCCCCAACTCCCCTAAGACATCCCCCAACACCTCCAAGATGTCTCCAACACCCCTGAGACATCCCCAACCCCCTTGCCTCCTAAGATGTCACCACGGCCCTCAGAGATGTCCCCAATGCCACCAAGAACTCCCCAACCCCCCTAGAAATGTCCACATCCACCCACAGGTGTCCCCAAACCCTCTGAGATGTCCACAACCCTCCCCAAGATGTCCCTAACCCCCATAGATGTCCCCAACCTCTTTCAGAGGCAAGCCCAACCACCCCTGAGATGTCCCCACTCTCCTCAGAAATATTCCCAATGCCCCTGAGACGTCCCCACCCCCCCCAGAGGCGTCCCAAACTACCCCAGAAGTGTCCCCAGTGTCCCCAGAGATGACCCAAACCACCCCCAGAAGTGTCCCCAACGCCCTCAGGGTGTGCCCAATCCCCTCAGAAATGTCCCCAACACCCCTGAGACATCCCCCAACTCCCCCCGAGATGTCCCGAACCACCCCAGAATTGTCCCCAACGCCCCTGAGACCTCCTCAACTGCCCCAGACACGTCCCCACGCCCCAGAGGTGTCCCCAATGCCCCCACAGATGTCCCCACCACCCTCGGGGTGTCCCCAGTGTCCCCCTGTGTCACTCACCTCGTCCTCGGTCAGCTCGCCCGCACGCTTGGTGAGGTCGATGTCGGCCTTACGCAGCACCACGTGGGCATAGCGACGTCCCACGCCCTGAGGGGGGGACAAAAGGGAAGAGGGGGGTCATGCCACCCTTGTCACACATCCCCCCATGTCCCCCGGTGTCCCCCGGTGTCCCCTCACCTTGATGGCGGTGATGGCGAAGGCAATTTTGCGGCGCCCGTCGATGTTGGTGTTGAGGACACGCAGGATGTGCTGGAACTTCTCGGGGATGACGAGAGACTGCGGGGGGGGGACATGGAGGGCGACACGGTCACTGGGGGGGTGACACGGTAA
This sequence comes from Numenius arquata, assembly GCF_964106895.1. NCBI lineage: Eukaryota > Metazoa > Chordata > Aves > Charadriiformes > Scolopacidae > Numenius > Numenius arquata. The sequence goes on along the minus strand of NC_133603.1, from coordinate 2,625,254 downwards.
CTGGTGGGGGTGTGACATGGTCACTGGGAGAGGCTAGTGGTCACTAGTGGGGGATAAAGTCACTGGGGAGGGACAGCAGAGTCACAGGGGGGCGGGGAAGGTCACTGTGAGGGGGTTTACATGGTCATGGGGGGGACACTGTCACTGGGAGGGAACTGGGGGGGGGACATGGTCACTGGAGGGGGGGGGACATGGTCACTGGGGGAAGCTAGTGGTCACCAGTGGGGGATAAAGTCACTGGGGAGGGACAGCAGAGTCACAGGGGGGCGGGGAAGGTCACTGTGAGGGGGTTACACGGTCATGGGGGGGACACTGTCACTTGGGGGGGGACATGGTCACTTGGTGGGGGGACACGGTCACTGGGGTGGGGCTGGTGGTCACCAGTAGGGGACACAGTCACTGGCAAAGTGGGGGGGACACAGTCACCACGGGGAGGGGACGGCCACTGCAGGGGGGTTACGTGGTCACGGGGTGAGGGGGAGACGCGGTCACAGAGCGGGGGGACATTATCACAAGAGGGGACATGGTTACAGTGGGGGTCATGGTCACTGGGGGGGGGACACAAGGTGACCGGGGGGGGGCTGTTGATCACAGGGGGGTGGGGACAGTCACTGCGGGAGGGTTTACACAGTCACGGCGGGGGGCGGGGGGTGTGTGACACGGTCGCAAGGGGGGGGGGGGGGGAACACGGTCACCAGGGACGGGGACGGACGCCACCAGTGGGGGACGGGGTCTCGGGGAGGGGGGGACACGATCACAGGGGATGGTGTCGGTCACCGGGAGGGGGGACACGACAGGGAAGGGTTGGGGACCGTCACCGAGGGGACACACACACGGGGTGGGGGATCCAAGTGTCACCAGAGGCTGGCGACAGTCACTGGGAGGGAGCCACGGGCGGGTGCGGGGTGGGCACGGTTACAGCGGGGGGGCTACATGGTCACGGGGGGGTGGGGACGGCCCCCGGAGGCAACAGGGAAGAGTCACCGGGGGTTGGGGACAGTCACACGGTCACGGGGGGGGACGGGGATGGCCACCAGGGGGAACATGGCGACCACCGGGGGGGGGGGGGGGGGGGGGGGGGAGGCCTGTATCTGGCCCCACGCCGCCGCCATCCTTCCCCGCCGCCGCCGCCATCCCCCCCCCACCCGCCCCCCCGGCGCTCCTCCTTCCACCCCGCTCCCTCCCCGCCGCCCCCTCGCCCCTTCCCGGGCCCCGATGGCGGCGGATCCCGCCGGCGCTCACCATGGCTGCGGCCTGCGCGTCTCGCCGGGCTCCGCTGGAAGAGAGGGCGGAAGTGACGTCAGCGCGCTTGGGAGGGAAGCGCCTGTCACATGACCGCTGCGGCAAACATGGCGGCGGAGGCGGCGGTAGGACCGGGACCGGGGGGGGGGGGAGTGTCACTGGGGGGGCGCCGGGGGGGGCCTGAACCGCCGCTTCTGCCGCAGGTTCGGGTCTCGGAGGCGTCGCTGGAGCCGGAGCTGGAGGGGGAGCTGGGGCAGGGCCCCCCCGAGGCCGAGCTGGACCTGGAGGGGGAGGATCTGGTGCTGGATGAAGTGGACGGTGGGCGACCGGGGCGGGGGGGACACACGGGGGTCGGGGTGGGGGACACAGGGGACCGGGGAGGGGGGACACACGGGGGTCGGGGTGGGGGGCACAGAGGACTGGCGGGGGGGGGGGGTTCATGGGGAGGGAGGGAGGGCCCGGTGATGGGGAGGGGGGGGGGACACGACACAGGGGACCAGTGACTGGGGGGGGGGGACATGGGAGGGGACAGGGGAGAGGGACAGGGGTGTGTTTTGGGGGGGGGGTGACACGAGAGGGGGGAACGTGGGGGTGTCGGGGGAGCCGAGGTGGGGGGACAGATGACAAGGGGGAGGGGCGAGAGGGGGGGGGCAGGAGCAGTTTTGGGGGACACTGTGGGGACAGCGGTGACACCCAGCCCCTGCCTGTCCCCCCCCCCCCAGTTCACATCCAGGCCAACCTGGAGGACGCTCTGGTGCAGGAGGCCCTGAAGACGGTGAGTTGGCACTTGTGTGTCCCCCCCCCTCAAAAACACCCTGCCCCATTGTGTCCCCAGCCCCATAACGTCCCCAGCCCCACGGAATCGTGTCCCCCCCCCCCCCAGTGACACGGCTGTCCCCACAGGGTGTGGACCTTCGGCAGTATTCCAAGCAGGTGGAGCTGGAGCTGCAGGAGGTCGAGCGCGCCTCCATCCGTGACTGTATCCTTCTTTTTGGAGGGGGGATATGGGGGGAGGTGGCTGTCACGGCGGGGGGGGGGGGGGTGGGACACAGCGTCCCCAACGTCTCCCGTTGTGTCCCCAACGTGGCCCTGACTCGCCCTCCCAGACATCAAGGAGAGCGAGAACATCGCCTCGTTGCACAATCAGATCACGGCCTGCGACGCCATCCTGGAGGTGAGGAGCGGGATGGGGTGGCCCCAGGTGGCCCCAAGCGTCCCCGAGGTGGCCCCCGAGGACACTGTGGCCGACACTCCAGAGGGCCGTGCTGCCATCTGGCGTGACCTGGACAGGCTGGAGAGTTGAGTAGAGAAGAACCTCATGAGGTTCAACAAGGGCAAGTGTAGGGTCCTGCACCTGGGGAGGAAGAACCCTGGGCACCAGTAGAGGTTAGGGGTGGATCTTCTGGAAAGCACTACTGAGGAGAAGGATCTGGGAGTCCTGGTGGACAGCAAACTTTCCATGAGCCAGCAGTACGCCTGTGTCACCAAGAGGGCCAATGGGATCCTGGGCTGCGTAGGGAAGAGTGTGGCCAGTAGGTGGAGGGAGGTCATTCTCCTCCTCTGCTCTGCACTGGTGAGGCCACAACTGGAATATACTGCGTCCAGTTCTGGGCTCCCCAGTTCAGGAGAGACAGGGAACTGCTGGAGAGAGTCCAGCGTGGGGCAACAAAGATGACTGAGGGATTGGAGCATCTCGGCGATGAGGAAAGGCTGAGAGACCTGGGGCTCTTCAGCCTGGAGAAGAGAAGGCTGAGGGGAGACCTTATCTATGGGTGGGTTGAAGGAGGATGGAGCCAGACTCTTTTCAGTGGTTCCCAGTGACAGGACGAGGGGCAACGGGCACAAGCTGGAACACGGGAAGTTCCATTCAAATATGAGGAAGAACTTCTTTCCGGTGAGGGTGCCAGAGCCCTGGAACAGGCTGCCCAGGGAGGTGGTGGAGTCCCCTTCTCTGGAGATCTTCAAGCCCCACCTGGATGCCGTCCTGAGTGATGTGCTCTGGGCAACCCTGCTTTGGGAGGGGAGTTGGACTGGATGATCTCTAGAGGTCCCTTCCAACTCTGACAATTCCGTGATTGAGCCCTGGCTCCGTGTGTGTCCCCTCCCCCAGCGCATGGAGCAGATGCTGAGCGCCTTCCAGTGCGACCTGAGCAGCATCAGCTCCGAGATCCGGACGCTGCAGGAGCAGTCGGTGGCCATGAACTTGCGGCTGAAGAACCGCCGGGCCGTGCGGCTGCAGCTGGGCCAGCTCCTGGACGAGCTGGTGGTCCCCGCTGCCATGATCAGGTGGGGGCGCGCAGAGGGGACGAGAGAGAGATAGAGAGAGGTGGCTGCCACCTCCCCGTCCCCTCGTGTCACCTCCTTGTCACCTCGCAGCACCATCCTGGAGGCGCCGGTGACGGAGCTGGAATTCCTGGAGCAGCTGCAGGAGCTCAACGGGAAAATCAACTCGGTGAAGGAGCAGGCGTTCCGGGAGACCGTGGCCTGCGCCGACGTCCAGCACGTCCTGGAGAAGCTCAAGATTAAGGTGAAGAGACCTTTCCAAGCACCCAGGGGACCCCCCCGAGCACTCAGGGGACCCCCTCAGCACCCCTCCAACCCATCCCTGTGTCCCCCCCCCACCCCAAGGCCGTCACCAAGATCCGGGAGTTCGTCCTGCAGAAGATCTACTCCTTCCGCAAGCCCATGACCAACTACCAGATCCCCCAAAACGCCTTGTTGAAGTACAGGTGGGCTGTCGGGGAGAGGGGGGGGCTGGGGAAGGAAATGGGGGTGCAGGGAGGAGGGGCGGGGGTACCCCGACATCTCCTCACCTCCCCGGGCAGGTTTTTCTACCAGTTCCTGCTGGGCAACGAGCGGACGGTGGCGCAGGAGCTGCGGGAGCAGTACGTGGACACCATGAGCAAGATCTACCTCTCCTACTTCAAATCCTACACCAGCCGCCTCATGAAGATCCAGGTTGGGAGGAGGATTTGAGGGGTTGGGGGGGCTGTAGGAACATAGGGTGGCCTTGGGGACATGAGGGGACACGCTTTGGATGCCGACCTCTTCCCGTTTTGTCCCCGCAGTACGAGGAGGTGGCGGAGAAGGACGATCTCATGGGCGTGGAGGACACGGCCAAGAAAGATATCCTTTGGGGTTGCGTGTGGGGATGAGGATGGAGGGGTTTGGGGTGGGGGGGACACACACCTTGTTATTGCCTTGACCCCCGTTATCGCGTGTGTCCCCCCCCCCCCCCCCTTCCTTCCCATCACGCTTCTTCTCCAAGCCCTCGCTGAAGAACCGCAACACCGTCTTCACCCTGGGCAACCGAGGCAGCGTCATCGGGGCGGCCGAGCTGGAGGGGCCCATCATCGTGCCCCACGCCGCGCAGAAGAGCGACGTGCGGGTGAGTTGGGGCTGGGGGAGAAGGGCGGGGGAATAAGATGGTGGGGTGTGGAGGGTGTCCTGACCTTTGTCCATCCGTCCGTCCGTCCATCCCCTCGGCAGTATCCCTTTGAGTCGCTGTTCCGCAGCCAACACTACGCGCTGCTGGACAACAGCTGCCGCGAGTACCTCTTCCTCTGCGAGTTCTTCATGGTCACCGGCCCCAGCGCCCAGGACCTCTTCAACGCCGTCATGGGCAAGACCTTGACCATGTTCCTGGTGAGGTTTTTCTTTCCAAGGGGGAGGGTGTGGTGGGGACACTGCAGGATTTTGGGGGTGCCCCCCAAGGTTTCTAACCACCACCACCACCCCCCCCTTTCCCAAATCGCAGAAGCACATGGAAGCCTACGTCTGCGACTGCTACGACAGCATCGCCGTCTTCCTCTGCATCCACATCGTCCTGCGCTTCAAAGCCATCATGGCCAAGCGCAACATCCCCGCCGTCGATAAGTGAGTGGGGACCCCCCCCCCCCCCAAAACCCCACAGGAACCCCAAAATCCCACAGGAACACACACACCACACACACCCCCCCCCCCCCAAAATGTGTTTTCCCCCTTTAGGTACTGGGACACGCTTCTGGAGATCCTCTGGCCCCGCTTCGAGCACATCCTGGAGCTGAACATCCAGAGCATCCAGAGCACCGACCCCCAGAAGTTGGGGTTCCTCGACACCCGCCCCCACTACGTACGGTGGGGAGGGGGCAATAGGGAGGGTTTGGGGTCCCCCCCCTGTGACCCCCACCCTCACCTTCCCCCCCCCCGAATCCCCCCTCAGATCACCCGTCGCTACGCCGAGTTCTCCTCCGCCATCGTCAGCATCAACCAGACCTTCCCTAACGAGAAGACCCACGCGCTGCTGGGGCAGCTCCAGGTATTGGGGGAAAAGAAGGAGCTCAGGAACGCCCCCAAAAGTTTGGGGGGGGACCCAGGAGTGCTGGTGGGGGGGACCCCAACAGCCCCCACCCCAGTGCGTGTGTTTCCCCCCCCCAGGTGGAGGTGGAGAACTTTGTGCTGCGCGTGGCGGCCGAGTTCTCCTCCCGCAAGGAGCAGCTCATCTTCCTCATTAACAACTACGACATGATGCTGGGCGTCCTCATGGTAACGAGCGCCCCCTCCTTTGACACACACACCCCCCCCAACCCAGGGGGACCCCAAATTTAAAGTTGGGGGGCTCAAAATGTATGTCATCCCCCCCCCCAGGAGCGGGCGGTGGAGGAGAGCAAGGAGGTGGAGGGCTTCCAGCAGCTGCTCTCTGCCCGCACGCAGGTGAGACACTTCCCCCCCCCCCCCCTCTATATTTTTGAGGCTCCCTCCCCATTTTTGGGGTCCCCCCCTTTACTGGGAGGAGGATGGGGGTCACTGTCCCCCTCCCACAGGAATTCATCGAGGAGATCCTGTCCCCCCCCTTCGGTGGGATGATCGCCTTCGTCAAGGAGGCCGAGGCGCTGCTGGAGAAGGGGCAGCTGGAGCGGCTGCGCGGGGAGGAGGGTAAGGGAGGGGGACACACACGAATTTTGGGGACCCCCCCCACCCCCACCCCTACAGCAGCCCGTGGGGGGGGGGTCCTCACCTTTTGTTCTCCCCCCCCCTCCCAGCTCGGGTGACACAACTGGCTCGGGGCTTCTCCAGCACCTGGAAGGCGTCGGTGGAGTCGCTGAGCCAGGACGTCATGCGCTCCTTCAGCAACTTCAAGAACGGCACCGGCATCATCCAGGTGGGGTCCCAGGGGATTTTGGGGGCGAGGGGGGGGGGCGGGGGGGTTCCCCAGGGAATGTGGGGGTTCCAACCCCCCTCTGACACACACACACACACACCCCTCTCCCGGCCTCTCCCCAGGGTGCCCTGACGCAGCTGATCCAGTATTACCACCGGTTCCACAAGGTGTTGGCGCAGCCCCCCCTCCGCTCCCTGCCCGCCCGTGCCGAGCTCATCAACATCCACCACCTCATGGTGGAGCTCAAGAAGCACAAACCCAACTTCTAGAGGGACTGGGGGGGTTGTCCCTCTGTGTGTCACCCCCCCCCGCCTGCTCTCTGGCTATCCGGGAGCCCCCCCCGCCCCCCCCCCACTGTCACCCCCCGGGGGTGACAATCCCCCCCGCCTCAAACGCACAGATAAAGGAAAGAAGGTGCAGGAGAGCCCCGAGCGATGCTTTATTGCTGCTGCCGACAGCGGGGGGGGGCGTTGGGGGGGGGGCCTCAGAGGACTGGGGGGGGGGTCCAGGGGGGTGGGGGGTGGCCACTGTTGTGTCGTCCCCCCCCAGGGTTGGGGACAAAAGGCAGAAGGTACCACCCCACTGCGGTGACGCCGTCTGCCATGCGGAGGGGGGGACACGCAACTTTCAGGGGGAGTTGGGGGTCCCTGGGGACATCTGGGGGGGTCAGTGCCCCCTCCCCCGGTGCAATGGGACCCCCTAAATGTCACCTCTGCCCCCCCCCCTCCAAGTTTCTCAAAACTTCCCCCAGCTCCAAAGTGGGGGGCAGGTGACAGGGACCCGACCCCCCCAAGAACCTGGACCCCTGCAGATTTTTGTCCCCTTGACCCAGGACAGTGTCGTCGTGTCCCCCCCCCCCTCCCCTGGGGTGACCATGGACAGGGGACACACACACACTGGGGGGGGGCTTCTTTCGGGGGGGTGGGATGTCACCCTGCTTTGGGGAGGGGGTGGTGGGGGTCTCTTCTTGGGGTGCTTGCAGTGTCCCCCCCACGCCTGCAGCCAGGGAGGGTCCCCAGGGCTGAGCCCCCCCCAGCCCCAGCCTTCCCTGGGGGACACCAGGGGACTGTCACACACCCCCCCAGGGGACACCAGGACCTCACACCCCACACCCCCCCCTAGCTTCCCCAGTAGGTGACCAGTAGCTCACCCCCCCCCACACTCTGGGGGGGGGACACTGGGACTGCCCCACCCACCCACCATTACCACCAGTGGGTGACTGGGGACCACCCCTGTTCCAATCCTTCCCCGTGGGGGGAGACACTGGGAGTCACCCCCACTTTCTGTCCCCAAGCAGGTGACAGGGGACAGTTACAGCCCCCGCTGTGTGTCCCCCCCCTCCCAGCATCACCCCGCTGCAGTCACTCCAGAGAGAGAAACACCTTCAGGAGCCCCCCAGGGAGCCCCCGGCCAGTCTGTGGGGACACGGGGAAACCCCAGGGAGGTCCTGGGGGACCCCAAGAACCTCGGGAGGGGGGGGATCCGAGGTGGGGG